>NW_026903669.1:0-2385 GCF_024500385.1 Phyllopteryx taeniolatus
CTGCCATCGAAGCTGCCACAACTGCTCTGACACAATGCGGTAATGCACACGTCACGCTGTCCAATTTTGTCGAAAAATAAGCCCATGGTCTTAGCTTATCACCGTATTGTACAGTGTGTTAAATGAACCCACGTATTTCTTTCTGCTATTTTTAGGGCTGTTGGAGTTGTCAATAACAGTTGATATGGTCCTTCCCACTTTGGTGAATGCCAGTGCATCTTTTTGATGCTTCGAATTAGGACCCAGTCTCCTGGTCCAACCAACTTGGTTTCCTGCTGGGAAACATGTTTACTTTCAGCAGATACTTTTAAATCATTTTGTTTCTCGAACAACTTTCTCATGTAATCAGCTAAGTTTGTTTCGTCATCAAGTTCCCATTTTTGTTTCAACAACGGAAGTCAATAAGGTCTTCCAAACAATGTTTTGTAAGGTGTTAAACCTGTGGTGCTTGTAATGTTGATGTACATTTTAACGAGGTCAAGACACTGTGTCCATGACCTTCCTGTCTCTTTCATACATTTTTTCAGTCTATTTTTTATTGTCCCATTCATTCTTTCCACTAGACCTGCACTCTGAGGGTGGTAAGGCACAATGGTTTTTCAAATTGATGTGGAACATGGTTCCTATTTTATTGATTATTAGATTTACAAAATGATGACATTGTGATCTGCAGTGAAAGCAGGGAGCAGCTGGAGGAACAGTTAGAAAGATGGAGGCATGCACTGGAAAGAAGAGGAATGAAGATTAGCCGAAGTAAGACAGAATATATGTGCATGAATGAGAGGGGTGGTGGGGGAAGAATGAGGCTACAGGGAGAAGAGATGGCAAGGGTAGAGGACTTTAAATACTTGGGGTCAACTGTCCAGAGCAATGGTGAGTGTGGTCAGGAAGTGAAGAAACGGGTCCAAGCAGGTTGGAGCGGGTGGAGGAAGGTGTCAGGTGTGTTATGTGACAGAAGAGTCTCTGCTAGGATGAAGGGCAAAGTTTATAAAACAGTGGTGAGGGCCAGCCATGATGTATGGATTAGAGACAGTGGCACTGAAGAGAAAACAGGAAGCAGAGCTGGAGTTGGCGGAAATGAAGATGTTGAGGTGCGCTCTCGGAGTGACCAGGTTGGATAAAATTAGAAATGAGCTCATCAGAGGGACAGCCAAGGTTCGATGTTTTGGAGACAAAGTTAGAGAGAGCAGACTTCAATGGTTTGGACACGTCCAGAGGAGAGAGAGTGAGTATATTGGTAGAAGGATGATGAGGATGGAGCTGCCAGGCAAGAGAGCTAGAGGAAGACCAAAGAGAAGGTTGATGGATGTCGTGAGGGAAGACATGATGGCAGTTGGTGTTCGAGAGGAGGATGCAGGAGATAGGCTCTCATGGAAAAGGATGACGCGCTGTGGCGACCCCTAACGGGACAAGCCGAAAGGAGAAGAAGAAGAAGATTTACAAAATGAGTCCCATTATCGCTGTAAATGGTTTCAGGTATGCCATATCTTGGAATGATGTCTTTACATAGTGCTTTTGCCACCGTCAGAGCATCAGGTGATTTTGTTGGGAATAATTCGATCCATTTAGAAAATGCATCTATGATAACCAAGCAGTACTTCTTTCCTTCACTTTGACTTAATTCTATGTAATCCATGTGAATGCGTTGGAAGGGGTATGTAGGCACTGGGAATTTACCTCGAGTAGGTCGCAATTGCCCTTGCGGATTATGTCGTGCACAGATCATGCATGCTCTACAATAATTCTTTGAATATAAATTGAAACCATAGGTTGTAAAGTGTCGATGTATCTGTACCACCATCCCTCCGGTTGAGACATGTGACACACCATGGCTCAATATAGCAGCCCATTTGAATAGGTTCTTTGGAAGTATTTGTTTCCCTTCTGTTCTTGTTGTGGACTTTGGTGTTGCATGTCTTTTAGTGTTTGGTCATCTAAGGTTTTGTTAAATATATTCTAGAAGTTATCATTTATTTGCTTAGCTTGCATTAGTATTATGGACGATTTTAGATGTCTCGCCTTCGAAAAGATGACTCAGCATCATCCGATGGAAGGGCGCCTGGACCAAGGACGTGATCGGATGTGGTCGGGGACGTGACAGGTGTTGGTCCAATGTTTTGTGTTGTGTCTTATTGTTTAGAACATTATGTCTGGGAAAAACCCTCCTATTTTCAAATAAATGCAGGAGCGACGGGAGAGATTGGTTAGAGCGTGTTGAGAGGCTGTGATCTGAACAATCTCCCATACGCCCTCCTCATGAGAAAAAGAAACCAGCGTCTTCATTCCTTTTGTGTCTATTTTTTATAATGTTGGGTAAGATAAATCCAACATTAAATTGGTCCTTCGAGCCGGATGTCAACACACCCGAGGATTCCAGTTGTGGAA
>NW_026903670.1:0-2381 GCF_024500385.1 Phyllopteryx taeniolatus
TATTATATTTAATTATCTACTAATATACTATATCTATATATATATATATATATAGTATATTCTATCTATATATATAATATTATTATTATTATATTACCATCCATCCATCATTCTCTACCGCTTATCCGGGTTTTCGGTCGCGGCGGGGGGCAGTAGCTTCAGCAGGGACGCCCAGACTACCCTCTCCCCAGCCACTTCATCCAGCTCTTCCGGGGATCCCGAGGCGTTCCCAGGCCAGCCGAAGGATGTAGTCCTCTCCAGCGCGTCCTGGTCGTCCCCGGGGGTCTCCTCCCGGTGGGACATGCCCGAACACCTCACCAGGGAGGCGTCCGGGAGGCATCCGAATCAGATGCCCCAGCCACCTCATCTGGCTCCTCTCAATGCGGAGGAGTAGCGTCTCTACTCTGAGATCCTCCCGGATGACCGAGCTTCTCACCCTATCTCTAAGGGAGAGCCCGGACACCCTGCGGAGGAAACTCATTTCGGCCGCTTGTATCCGGGATCTTGTTCTTTCGGTCACGACCCACAGCTCATGACCATAGGTGAGGGTAGGAACGAAGATCGACCGGTAAATTGAGAGCTTCGCCTTTCGGCTTAGCTCTTTCTTTACCACAACGGACCGATACAAAGTCCGCATCACTGCAGACGCTGCACCGATCCGCCTGTCGATCTCCCGTTCCATTCTTCCCTCACTCGTGAACAAGACCCCAAGATACTTGAATTCCTCCACTTGGGGCAGGATCTCATCCCCGACCTGGAGATGGCATGCCACCCTTTCCCGACTGAGGACCATGGTCTCAGATTTGGAGGTGCTGATTCTCATCCCAGCCGCTTCACACTCGGCTGCGAACTGCTCCAATGAGAGTTGGAGGTCACGGCTTGATGAAGCCAACAGAACCACATCATCTGCAAAAAGCAGAGATGCAATACTGAGGCCACCAAACCGGACCCCCTCTACGCCTCGGCTGCGCCTAGAAATTCTGTCCATAAAAGTTATGAACAGAATCGGCGACAAAGGGCAGCCTTGGCGGAGTCCAACCCTCACCGGGAACGAGTTCGACTTACTGCCGGATATGCGGACCAAACTCTGACTCCGGTCGTACAGGGACCGAACAGCCCGTATCAGGGGGTTCGGTACCCCATACTCCCGAAGCACTCTCCACAGGACTCCCCGAGGGACACGGTCGAACGCCTTCTCCAAGTCCACAAAACACATGTAGACTGGTTGGGCGAACTCCCATGCACCCTCGAGGACCCTGCCGAGGGTGTAGAGCTGGTCCACTGTTCCACGGCCAGGACGAAAACCACACTGCTCCTCCTGAATCTGAGATTCGACTTCCCGACGGACCCTCCTCTCCAGCACCCCTGAATAGACCTTACCAGGGAGGCTGAGCAGTGTGATCCCCCTGTAGTTGGAACACACCCTCCGGTCCCCCTTCTTAAAAAGGGGGACCACCACCCCAGTCTGCCAATCCAGAGGCACTGTCCCCGATGTCCACGCGATGTTGCAGAGGCGTGTCAACCAGGACAGCCCCACAACATCCAGAGCCTTTAGGAACTCCGGGCGAATCTCATCCACCCCCGGGGCCCTGCCACCGAGGAGCTTTTTAACTACCTCGGTGACCTCAAACCCAGAGATAGGAGAGCCCGCCTCAGAGAACCCACACTCTGCTTCCCCATGGGAAGGCGTGTCGGTGGAATTGAGGAGGTCTTCGAAGTATTCTCCCCACCGACTCACAACGTCCCGAGTCGAGGTCAGCAGCGCCCCATCCCCACTATACACAGTGTTGGTGGTGCACTGCTTTCCTCTCCTGAGACGTCGGATGGTGGACCAGAATTTCCTCGAAGCCGTCCGGAAGTCTTTCTCCATGGCCTCACCGAACTCCTCCCATGCCCGGGTTTTTGCTTCAGCGACCACCAGAGCTGCATTCCGCTTGGCCAGCCGGTACCCATCAGCTGCCTCAGGAGTCCCACAGGCCAAAAAGGCCCGATAGGACTCCTTCTTCAGCTTGACGGCATCCCTCACCGTTGGTGTCCACCAACGGGTTCGCGGATTGCCGCCACGACAGGCACCGACCACCTTACGGCCACAGCTCCGGTCGGCCGCCTCAGCATTGGAGGCGCGGAACATGGTCCACTCGGACTCGATGTCCCCCGCCTCCCCGGAACATGAGCAAAGTTCTGTCGGAGGTGGGAGTTGAAACTCCTTCTGACAGGGGATTCTGCCAGACGTTCCCAGCAGACCCTCACAATACGTTTGGGCCTGCCACGTCGGACCGGCATCTTCCCCCACCATCGGAGCCAACTCACCACCAGGTGGTGATCAGTTGACAGCTCCGCCCCTCTCTTCACCCGAGTGTCCAAGACATGCGGGCCGCATA
>NW_026903671.1:0-2373 GCF_024500385.1 Phyllopteryx taeniolatus
CCCCGAGTCTCTGGACGGTTGTGGGGCCGAGCGGCGCCCGTCCAAACATTAAGTTTCGCTCCAGGAGTAGGCCTTTATTGCCTAAATTGTAACATGAGGACCTCTGTGAATTTGGCAGGACTTTTAGGGTGCTTAATTTGACAGTGGGCTAAGATTTGAACAAACGATCGGTGGGAATCCAGCTTTCAGGGGAGGCCACCCCCGAGTCTCTGGACGGTTGTGGGGCCGAGCGGCGACCGTCCAAACATTCAATTTCGCTCCAGTAGTAGGCCTTTATTGCCTAAATTGTAACATGAGGACCCCTGTGAATTTGGCGGCAACTTTTAGGGTGCTTAATTTCAAACTAGTGGCTAAGATTTGAAAGAAACAATCGGTGGGAATCCAGCTTTCATGGGAGGCCACCTCCGAGTCTCTGGACGGTTGTGGGGCCGAGCGGCGACCGTCAAAATATTCAGTTTCACTCCAGTAGTAGGCCTTTATTGTCTAACTTGTAACATAAGGACCTCTCTGAATTTGGTGCGACTTTTAGGGTGCGGTAATTTCAAACTAGTTGGCTAAGATTTGAAAAAAAACGATTGTGGGAATCCAGCTTTCAGGGGAGGCCTACCCCGAGTCTCTGGATGATTTTGGGGCCGAGCGGCGACCGTCTAAGCATTCAATTTCGCTCCAGTAGTAGGCCTTTATTGCCTAAATTGTAACATGAGGACCTCTGTGAATTTGGCGAGACTTTTAGGGTGCTTAATTTTGAACTCGTGGGCTAAGATTTGAAAGAAACAATCGGTGGGAATCCAGCTTTCAGGGGAGGCCTACCCCGAGTCTCTGGACGGTTCTGTGGGGCCCGAGCGGCGAGCGTTCAAAGCACTCCGTTTCGCTCAAGTAGTAGGCCTTTATTGACTAAATTGTCACATGACGACCTTTGTGATTTTGGCAGGACTTTTGAGTGCTTAAGTTTGAGCGCAGTGGGCTGACATTCGACACACTCGATAGGTGTGAATCCACCTTTCAGCGGAGGCCACACCCCGAGTCTATGGACGGTTGTGGGGCCGAGCGGCGAGCGTCAAAGCAATCCATTTCACTCAAGTAGTAGGCCTTTATTGCCCTAAATTCTAACATGAGGACCCCTGTGAATTTGCGTGACGTTTATGGTGCTTTAATTTCGAACTAGTGGGCTAAGATTTGAAAGAAACGATCGGTGGGAATCCAGCTTTCAGGGGAGGGCCACCCCCGAGTCTCTGGACGGTTGTGGAGCGGAGCGGCGCCCGTCCAAACATTAAGTTTCGCTCCAGGAGTAGGCCTTTATTGCCTAAATTGTAACATAAGGACCTCTCTGAATTTGGTGCGACTTTTAGGGTGCGTAATTTCAAACTAGTGGCTAAGATTTGAAACAATCGATTGGTGGGAATCCAGCTTTCAGGGGAGGCCTACCCCGAGTCTCTGGACGGTTTTGGGGCCGAGCGGCGACCGTCTAAACATTCAATTTCGCTCCAGTAGTAGGCCTTTATTGCCTAAATTGTAACATGAGGACCCTCTGTGAATTGGCGAGACTTTTATGGTGCTTAATTTTGAACTCGTGGGCTAAGATTTGAAAGAAACAATCGGTGGGAATCCAGCTTTCAGGGGAGGCCACACCCGAGTCTCTGGACGGATTGTGGGCCGAGCGGCGCCCGTCCCAAACATTCAGTTTCGCTCCAGGAGTAGCCTTTATTGCTAAATTGTCACATGACGACCTTTGTGATTTTGGCAGGACTTATGAGTGCTTAAGTTTGAGCCAGTGGGCTGACGTTCGACACACTCGATAGGTGTGAATCCACCTTTCAGCGGAGGCAACCCCCGAGTCTCTGGACGGTTGTGGGGCCGAGCGGCGCCCGTCCAAACATTAAGTTTCGCTCCAGGAGTAGGCCTTTATTGCCTAAATTGTAACATGACGACCTTTGTGATTTTGGCAGGACTTTTGAGTGCTTAAGTTTGAGCCAGTGGGCTGACATTCGACACACTCGATAGGTGTGAATCCACCTTTCAGCGGAGGCCACCCCCGAGTCTCTGGACGGTTGTGGGGCCGAGCGGCGAGCGTCAAAGCAATCCATTTCACTCAAGTAGTAGGCCTTTATTGCCTAAATTCTAACATGAGGACCCCTGTGAATTTGGCGTGACGTTTATGGGTGCTTAATTTCGAACTAGTGGGCTAAGATTTGAAAGAAACGATCGGTGGGAATCCAGCTTTCAGGGGAGGCCACCCCCGAGTCTCTGGACGGTTGTGGAGCCGAGCGGCGCCCGTCCAAACATTAAGTTTCGCTCCAGTAGTAGGCCTTTATTGCCTAAATTGTAACATGAGGACCTCTCTGAATTTGGTGCGACTTTTAGGGTGCGTAATTT
>NW_026903672.1:0-2373 GCF_024500385.1 Phyllopteryx taeniolatus
AGGATATGGGGAATTATGGTGACTATTTAACCATTGTAAATGTTGCCGAGTCATTGTATCCCCGCCCAAGTATCCTTATGAGAGGTGAGGTTCTGGAGGCGTGGTGGTCGCTCATGCCATGGTTGAGAGAAGAGCCAAGTCCTGCAACAATTGCAGGATAATCCGCTGAGGTTACAACCCCCCGATCTCAAGGGCGGAGGAACCATGAGAGTGGAGAGAATTTTCATCGATACCTTTGAGATGGGGCAGGAATAATACTATAGGGTATTATATAATATGGGAGCGGGAACTAGACAATGTTCGGGATCTGACTCTGTTCCATGTCGCGGGATTTCCCTCATCCGCAGAGCGGGTGTTTATGCGCTCGCTGGATTAATCATGGAATCCAAACTACGGACTTGGGTCTTTTCTTGAGGGTCATCCTCTGGAGGGGAACCCGGGGCGGATCGGGAATGAAGGTTATGTTGCTGGATACGGAACAAGGTTAATTGTTATATCGAATGTACACAAAACGACTTTACAGGGATTTTTGATAGCCGAGTGTTCGAGACCCTGCAGCGTAACGCACATGACAAACGGACATTCCTTGCACTGTGACCATTACATCAATGTGGCCAACATGGATCCATTGGTACACCTGCACCAAAGGTCATTAATACTGACTACAAATTACGACACAGAATCATATTCCCTTGCACAACACTCAATGCAATAATCTCCTATCTTTAGGCAAGACTTTATTGGATGAAAAGAGGCACCCTAGGACTACGAACATCTTTTCCCATCGGTGCAGATCCGTTCCGAGAGTTCCGTTCTAGGTATGGAGGAACTCCTCGCCAGGAGCTGGTCCAGAGCATCCCTCCTTCCCCCCCCGTGGCACTGAAGGTGCTGGTGATCGATAATGTCCCGTTTTGCCTTTTTGGGTCGTCTCACTCAGCGTTTCTCGTCATCAGTATGCATTGTCAGGCCATCAATAGACCACCATCCGGCTACTTCTGGCATTGCTCGTCGCACAGCGGTCATCGGCCACGAGGATATCTACTTGCATGACAGGGCACCGGCGATCATTGGCTGATCTTCAAGCTCATGTTGATCCCACTTACTCTCCTACATGGCCTTCTCTGCACCACCGTTTTTAGTGACTGTACTCGCAAAAAAACAATGCCTTGTGAGAGTTCACAGACTGTCACCTCATTTTGTTTTTAAGTTTGATCACCGGTACATATTGTAAATAAGTGACATTTGATAATAAAGAACGGCCCGATCTCGTCATCTCGACGCTAAGCAGGGACGGGCCTGGTTAGTGTGCTGTGGATGGGACCGCCTGGGCATACCAGGGTGCTGTAAGCTTTTTCACTTTAGATTCTCGTGGAATCGTTTTCTTATCAGTGGGTTGACCTAACTTATAGATGCATGTCATTCTCTCTCTTATGACTTCCAGCTCTTTATTAGAGAGACCGAATCTCACTGTACCTGAACTTCCCGTATCTCTCCGATTCCCCAGACAGTATAAAAATCTATACACACATATATCTACATACTATATATCTAACTATAATATAGATATATATATAGTATCACGTGATACGTCACGATTTATCACATCCGTCTTTTAATTCGCTCGAATGGCTAAGGAGACGAAGAGTATGATCGTTAAATTGATACTATGTATTGCACTTTATTGGGGTGGACCTCAAGCCTCGGTTTATGAACCCGAATCCACTTCCGAGGAATACATTACAGTACGAGTGAATGTGCAGTATTAGAAGGCGTAGATTAGATAAATCAGAATCAGCCGTAAATAAAAATCAGTCTATATTGTCCCGAGTATGTCAGAACACATACAAGGAATTTGTCTCCCGTACCTTTGGAGCGCGTCGTGCGATACACCGGATAGCCATTGACAGAAAAGACGATTGGAGACATTATCACAATGAGACCAAAGTACAGAGAATCACTGAGCGAATAGAACGGTTAGCGGTAATGAGTTCATGTCAATGCAAAGTAGTTATTTTAATTTTTGACAATTGAGCAAATGATGCAGAGTCCTCTAGCAATGAGAGCATATGAATGACTGATCGTGCATAATCGGTAACAGTGACAATTTTGCAATGCAATGTATTGTTTCGCATTGTTCGATAGCACTTGCCTGGGCAGGAGCTTGAAGAGTACAATTATATATGACTCGCTGCACTCATTGTAGATCGATCGCGCCATGCTGCACTATTTGCATACGCTGATTGTTGACTCAAGACTGCCACTCATGGCTAGAAGCAACTCTCTCCAATTGCACACTTGAAGAGAATCTACATGTGCACATTAAACGTTGTCCCAATTTCGCACTACGCGCTTGAAGTCTCGCGCCCTTTGCAC
>NW_026903673.1:0-2366 GCF_024500385.1 Phyllopteryx taeniolatus
GTTTAGTTTAGTTTAGTTTAGTTTAGTTAGTAAAACAGTAGCTGAATTTCAGACGTTCCTGACCGTGGCCACAACTGATCCAGTACAGAATTCTTTGGATGAACACTTACATTTGTTTGGCAAAGTTTTAAGCCAGTTGCCCTTTGTGACACAACCCTCTGCATTTATCCAGGCTTGGGACCAGCCTACAATTTGCACTGGCTTGTGCTCCCCATCAGGTTGCATGAAGAGAGGATTAAACCCAGGTCAATGCAAATCACAGTCTATGTTGAGCAACACAAAACCAAACTGGTTCAACAATTAATGTTCCCTGACCGGGAATCGAACCCAGGCCACGGCGGTGAGAGCGCCGAATCCTAACCACTAGACCACCAGGGACTTCTGGTATAGTCAACAATTGTGCAAAGATTGACATATCTTTTCTTTGGATTGGTTTATTGTCTCTGTGACCTGACTTTGGGAATTACACTTAAACAATGAAGGAATACTTAAATATTATTTGATATGTGAACAAATGAGCGGGTTTATTTTGATATGAGAAAACGGAAACCCTCAAAGTGGGTGTGTGTAGGTGTGTAATTTATGGCATTTTCTTACATAGATTGTCTTTGTGTGTTAAGAACATAACTCTTGCTGTGATTATTATTGTTTTGTTGTGATTAGCAGCAGCATCAGGGGTTGAGGTCACGAGCAGAGGGGTTATTGAGGGACTGGGTGACCCCGTGGTGGCAGTGAAGAGGTGGTGCTGGTCTTGGAGAACAAGGAGGAGGAAGATGTGGTGCTCTTATTGGGGGAGAAGGAAGAGAATGGAACAGGAAGCAGCAATAACCCGACCGGTAGAGATGCCGTGTGTAAGGCTGGATCGCATACAAACCAATCGGGTGTCGGAAGCTGCCAACTTATAAAACTTCACTTCCAGAACAATTTGTCCCAATTTGTTTGAATTTCTACATTTTAAAAATGTTGTCAAGAACATTACGAGGGTCAGTTATTGAAGTCTATTATGTAATGGGATCAAAATGATTCTGCATAATGTTAAATTGCAAACATAATCATGATTCTGTCTAATTGTGAATCAATGATGGCTTCAATGATTATTTTATAAAATAAAAAATATGATAAAGTGGAGAGTGACATGAGTGTCGCATTTCATCACCACACAAGATGTGAGCATAAAAGCGGTTGAAATGGTAACCTGTATTAAATGTTGATTAATATTCTTATCAATACAGTAAAATGTTGAGATGATTCACTTGATCGACAGTTTAATGCCTATCATGCCCTTCACATTAATTCACTGTCGTCCTCGCTCAGCATCCTGCAGGTTTTCCTTTCAGCCTTGCTGCAGCCAACAGTTTTAGACAGACAACTTTCGTGCCAGGTTCCACCAACCCAAGCCGTGATCGTATAGTGGTTAGTACTCTGCGTTGTGGCCGCAGCAACACCGGTTCGAATCCGGGTCACGGTAGGAATGAAGCCCTTTTTTTAGTGCTGCCGTTTGAAGTTTGTGGGAGAGTGAAAGTCATCCACAGGGGCTTGCAGAGGGCCCAAACCTTTGTGGGGCTAGTGGCGCAATGGATAATGCGTCTGACTACGGATCAGAAGCTTCTAGGTTCAACTCCTGGCTAGCTCATGTGCAATTTTGCATGTGGTATTAAACCTAATACAAAATGCTGTATTTTTTACGTTAACCTTTAATGTCGCCCTTCACAATTTGGAGTACGACAGGCCTGTCGGGGGGCTGTGGGTAATAACGGGGCAGTTCAAACGAACCGTGTGGGCAGAACAGCCGGACGTTTGCGATGGTGGGGCAGCACCATCTAAATTGAGTTTTTATTAGGTTGCAAATAAACACAAGGTGAGGTATCGGTATAGGTGATCATTTCAATGAAGAATTTGGGAAATGAAGACAATACTTGAGGTGAAGAAAAGATCACGTTAGGCCTGGTACACACAAGACAATCAGGTTGGTTTTTGTCCCAGTTTTGCCCTGTCCCCGACCGAGGACCTCAAACACCAGACTGGATTATGTTTTAAAAGATTATCCTATGAGATTATGTCAAGAGGAAACAGTAGAACGTACACTGTTTTAATTGTACTTTATTTTTTCCCTCTTTGTTTTAAATATTTATAAGATTTTTTTTTTCTTTGTTTTGAAATGCTTATCATCATGTAAAGAACATTTAGTTACCTTGTGTGTGAAATGCACTATATAAATACATTTGCTTTACATCTGAGATGTGTTCAGAGTGGATTTGTTCAGAATATAGGGACCGATATGGGTCAGGGCCAAAAAATATTTACGACTCTTACAAAATCTCCACGTGTTAGCCGCCCCTAATTTTGTTCATACTAGGCATTACGGT
>NW_026903674.1:0-2365 GCF_024500385.1 Phyllopteryx taeniolatus
CCCCATTAAATCCTAACCCTACAAAATACTTTTTGGATTGAAAATGTCAGAGAGGTAATAATTTTTTTAAAAATCACTACGCATGCTACTTAGTGTTGAAAACAATCGGAGCTGGCACGCTGACATCTAATTATGTTAATGTTGCAACCTACATCGGCAGTGTGCAAGCACGCATGTTCTCAGGACAAAGGCTATTTCGGTGGGTGTTAGATAAATTGTAGAAGTTAATTTATTTGCTTAGCTTGCATTAGTATTATGGACGATTTTAGATGTCTCGCCTTCGAAAAGATGACTCAGCATCATCCGATGGAAGGGCGCCTGGACCAAGGACGTGATCGGATGTGGTCAGGTTGGGACAATTGTTGGTCCAATATTTTGTGTTGTGTCTTATTGCTTAGAATACTATGTCTGGGAAAAACCCTCTTATCAAATATTTTGTGTCTTATTGCTTAGAACATTATGATTTGTAAATCGCTCCTATTTCAAATAAATGCAGGAGCGAGGGGGGGGATTGTTTAGAGCGTGTTGAGAGGCTGTGATCTGAACAATCTCCCATACGCCCTCATGAGAAAAAGAAACCAGTCTCTTCATTCCTTTTGTGTCTATTTTTTATAATGTTGGGTAAGATAAATCCAACAGTGGGTGAGGCTCTCAAAAAGGAAAGGAGAATACATTTGCGGACAATATGGAAAGGGGGGGAAAAGGAATGCTGTGTGAAAGCAGCTTCAAGTAGCTGGCCATGCAGCTGCAAATTTTACCTCACCAGGCCACTAGAGGGAAGCAAAGTAACCTGCTCAAAACAGTCCACATTCCAATTTGTCTGCTAGATGACTTTGGGTGTTTTTTTATCGGCTGTTCCAACCTGAGAGCGAGCGAGCGGTTTGACTTCTGCTTGTGGAGCTTTTCCTTCTCCCTCTTCACCTTGGGCATGATCTTAAGCTTCATGCTGCTTTTGCTACTGGGACGCACAGACCCCTGGATGCACACACAATCACGTGTGGCACAACGCACACAAGCACTTTGCACATATTCTTTTAAAATATCTTTTTAAACATCGGACAAAAAAACAGTGGGTATAAAAGGGAAGAACGTTTTTACTAACTCAGTTTGGTTTTGATGTTCGGACAGTTAACATCACTTTTTTGTACAAGTGCATTTATTTAATTCAGTGTGCCAAGACCTGAGGAAGGCTCCTTAGAGCCGAAACGTAGACGAGGCACACCGTTTGGTCGACAAAAAAAGGTTTTGGGGGGCTTTTTTTGTGGGTTTTGGTTGTTATGATTAGAAATATATTACAAATGTATACCTATTAATAAATAGCACATCTAAAACAAAAAAATATTACATAAATAACAAAGACGACTATACAATTCATTTGGAAAAAGAAAAAAGAAAATTGGAACAAGGATGACTGGGGGAGAGTGGAAAGTGGTCCACTATGACCGGCGGGGCCAGCAGGGACGCCGCCAGGAATGGGGAAATGGAGACGGGAGATGGCGCAGGGGAATGACCGTGCATCTCCCCCCTGATCCCGGAAGGGGAATTATTTCCCCTATACTGGGAGAGGGAGGGTTCGGTTCCCCTCACCTAACCCTGTTTCCATGGATCTCAGTGACGTTCCAGCCCACCTGCAGTTGGAGCTCATTGAGCTGAAGTGTGACACGGAGTGTCGCAGCCGGTACCAACAGCTCCCTCGTCAACTTTTACCAGCAGCTGGATAAAGACAGTTTCCAAGAGATTTGTACATTTGCTAAGAAAATGTTGAGCTTGTTTGGCTCAACATACTTGTGAGAAGACATTCTCAGTCATGAACATGAATAAGAACTGTGTGAGGACAAGACTAAGTGACTCCCACCTGCATGACATCTTGCACATTAAAACCACCACTTTTGAGCCAAACCTGCCCAATTTACGGCAGTCGAGATCTCAGTATCACCCTTCACATTAATGCACACGTTTGTTGATTCTGATGAATAAAGTTTGAGTCAAATTCCATAAAAATACTTTATTTTGCATTTAATTTTAACCTTCATTTATCCAAGTCAGACAGTTATCAGATCTACCTAGCAGCAGACAGCATTGTAAAACAAAGTAAAATAAAAATACAAAAAAGCATTCCCCTCGTCAGTAGCATGTAAAATTAATGCTGGCCCGTATGACAATGTTTTTTACGTCAATGGGGCACCTGAGCCAAGTTTGGGCACCCCTGCCCTAACCAACCCATATAAAATAATAAATTCCATAAGACTATACAATTAATTGGGAATTAAAATAAAAAAAATTAAGACAGTAAACATACGACAGTCCGAACTTTGCTCAAAATGGCAACCGCGAAGCAGCAGCGTTGACATATACAAGCGACACT
>NW_026903675.1:0-2355 GCF_024500385.1 Phyllopteryx taeniolatus
TGTTGGATTTATCTTACCCAACATTATAAAAAATAGACACAAAAGGAATGAAGACGCTGGTTTCTTTTTCTCATGAGGAGGGCGTATGGGAGATTGTTCAGATCACAGCCTCTCAACACGCTCTAAACAATCCCCCCCCTCGCTCCTGCATTTATTTGAAATAGGAGGGATTTACAAATCATAATGTTCTAAGCAATAAGACACAACACAAAATATTTGATAAGAGGGTTTTTCCCAGACATAGTATTCTAAACAATAAGACACGACACATAATATTTGATAATAAGAGGGTTTTTCCCAGACATAGTATTCTAAGCAATAAGACACAACACAAAATATTGGACCAACACCTGTCACGTCCCCGACCACATCCGATCACGTCCTTGGTCCAGGCGCCCTTCCATCGGATGATGCTGAGTCATCTTTTCGAAGGCGAGACATCTAAAATCGTCCATAATACTAATGCAAGCTAAGCAAATAAATGATAACTTCTAGAATATATTTAACATTTCCCTCCTGTTTATCATGTATTTGCACAAATTCTCATATCATCTTACAGTCACTTCATTTCGATTTTTAATTGTAGAATCATTTTTATGAAACAAATACATTTACACTCAGAGTAAACTTGTCATAGATGAATGTTGTAGTTTAAACATCGTAATCACCTGGATCAGGAAACAAATCAGGTAAAACAACATCATCATCATCATCGTCATTATTATCAACCTCCAATAAAGGATAAATCTGCTCCATACGGTTCCATGTGGGTTATGGCTGTGGTGATTAATTTACTGATTAATGCCCGAATGCATGGGATACAACAACATCCACACAATGTCAGAATGGCTGCAAAAACAGCAATTGATATCAATATTGGTGAAATTAGGGTTTTATATTTACCAAAAACGTCCATTCAGCTGTTTCACAAGGAGTGTTGATTGAGGGTCCGTAGACCATCGATGGCTCTGGTCAAGCTGCCATCTGAAGCAGTATTGTTTGTTCTCCAAACATACCGCAAACACCTCCCTCTCTTGCGAGGAGCATGTCGACAGCTATGCGGTCTTTGGAACGTCCTTGAGCTGCTCGTGCACAGCTTCCAACCCACTCTGAGTCCAATTTCCTAATCTCTGTACATTGAAGTGGATATAGTTTATCCCATCAACATTTTTATTAATCGTACACCAACAGCATATGAAGTATTCAAATCCTCCTGCAACTTGGTCAGCTAATTTGTATTGATTAGGAACCCCACGAGGAACACCATGTATGTTTTATGTTGGATAATTTTGCCTCTGCCAGGATAAATCTCTTTTTTGTCAAGTATGTCCAAAACACACAAGGAATTTGTCTCCGGTAGTTGGAGCCGCTCTAGTACAACAGACAGTCAATTTACAGAACACTTTGGAGACATAAAGACATTGACAAAAAATAATTGTGCAAAAAGATGCAGTCCTCTAGCAGCAGTTTGAATGACTAATATCGCAATAGTCCGGTGCAAAGATCATTGTGCAAAGGGCGCTGAGTCTTCAAGGAGTGTATGCGGTTTAAAGTGACGAGTAGTGCGATAATCTGGGACAATGGTTGTGCAAATGTTGCAGATGCTCGTCCTCGCGGAATTTCTGGACTCCGGCGTCCTTTTTCCTTAAAAAAAAAATTTAAATTTAACTCACCAGTCGTCTTCAATCCTGTGGATTGTCGTCAACCTTCAGATCCCAGTTGAGGAGAACGAAGACCAGTCCCGTAAAAGGGTCTTACTTGCCGTGGCCACGGTCTCTTAACTGGAAGTCGGCTCCACAACTGGAATCCTCGGGTGTGTTGACATCCGGCTCGAAGGACCAATTTAATGTTGGATTTATCTTACCCAACATTATAAAAAATAGACACAAAAGGAATGAAGACGCTGGTTTCTTTTTCTCATGAGGAGGGCGTATGGGAGATTGTTCAGATCACAGCCTCTCAACACGCTCTAAACAATCCCCCCCCTCGCTCCTGCATTTATTTGAAATAGGAGGGATTTACAAATCATAATGTTCTAAGCAATAAGACACAACACAAAATATTTGATAAGAGGGTTTTTCCCAGACATAGTATTCTAAACAATAAGACACGACACATAATATTTGATAATAAGAGGGTTTTTCCCAGACATAGTATTCTAAGCAATAAGACACAACACAAAATATTGGACCAACACCTGTCACGTCCCCGACCACATCCGATCACGTCCTTGGTCCAGGCGCCCTTCCATCGGATGATGCTGAGTCATCTTTTCGAAGGCGAGACATCTAAAATCGTCCATAATACTAATGCAAGCTAAGCAAATAAATGATAACTTCTAGAATATATTTAACA
>NW_026903676.1:0-2343 GCF_024500385.1 Phyllopteryx taeniolatus
CTAAGTCGCAAAATCACAAAGGTCGTCATGTGACAATTTAGGCAATAAAGGCCTACTCCTGGAGCGAAACTTAATGTTTGGACGGGCGCCGCTCGGCTCCACAACCGTCCAGAGACTCGGGGGTGGCCTCCCCTGAAAGCTGGATTCCCACCGATTGTTTCTTTCAAATCTTAGCCCACGAGTTCAAAATTAAGCACCCTAAAAGTCTCGCCAAATTCACAGAGGTCCTCATGTTACAATTTAGGCAATAAAGGCCTACTACTGGAGCGAAATTGAATGTTTAGACGGTCGCCGCTCGGCCCCAAAACCGTCCAGAGACTCGGGGTAGGCCTCCCCTGAAAGCTGGATTCCCACCAATCGTTTGTTTCAAATCTTAGCCCACTAGTTTGAAATTACGCACCCTAAAAGTCGCACCAAATTCACAGGGTTCCTCATGTTACAATTTAGGCAATAAAGGCCTACTCCTGGAGCGAAACTTAATGTTTGGACGGGCGCCGCTCCGCTCCACAACCGTCCAGAGACTCGGGGGTGGCCTCCCCTGAAAGCTGGATTCCCACCGATCGTTTCTTTCAAATCTTAGCCCACTAGTTCGAAATTAAGCACCATAAACGTCACGCCAAATTCACAGGGGTCCTCATGTTAGAATTTAGGCAATAAAGGCCTACTACTTGAGTGAAATGGATTGCTTTGACGCTCGCCGCTCGGCCCCACAACCGTCCAGAGACTCGGGGGTGGCCTCCGCTGAAAGGTGGATTCACACCTATCGAGTGTGTCGAATGTCAGCCCACTGGCTCAAACTTAAGCACTCAAAAGTCCTGCCAAAATCACAAAGGTCGTCATGTGACAATTTAGTCAATAAAGGCCTACTACTTGAGCGAAACGGAGTGCTTTGACGCTCGCCGCTCGGCCCCACAACCGTCCAGAGACTCGGGGTAGGCCTCCCCTGAAAGCTGGATTCCCACCGATTGTTTCTTTCAAATCTTAGCCCACGAGTTCAAAATTAAGCACCCTAAAAGTCTCGCCAAATTCACAGAGGTCCTCATGTTACAATTTAGGCAATAAAGGCCTACTACTGGAGCGAAATTGAAAGCTTAGACGGTCGCCGCTCGGCCCCAAAATCATCCAGAGACTCGGGGTAGGCCTCCCCTGAAAGCTGGATTCCCACCAATCGTTTTTTTTCAAATCTTAGCCAACTAGTTTGAAATTACGCACCCTAAAAGTCGCACCAAATTCAGAGAGGTCCTTATGTTACAATTTAGACAATAATGGCCTACTACTGGAGTGAAACGGATTGCTTTGCCGCTCGCCGCTCGGCCCCACAACCGTCCAGAGACTCGGGGGTGGCCTCCGCGTAAAGGTGGATTCACACCTATCGAGTGTGTCGAACGTCAGCCCACTGGCTCAAACATAAGCACTCAAAAGTCCTGCCAAAATCACAAAGGTCGTCATGTGACAATTTAGTCAAAAAAGGCCTACTACTTGAGCGAAACGGAGTGCTTTGACGCTCGCCGCTCGGCCCCACAACCGTCTAGAGACTCGGGGTAGGCCTCCCCTGAAAGCTGGATGCCCACCGATCGTTTGTTTCAAATCTTAACCCACTAGTTCGAAATTAAGCACCCTAAAAGTCGCACCAAATTCAGAGAGGTCCTTATGTTACAATTTAGACAATAAAGGCCTACTCCTGGACGAAACTGAATGTTTGGACGGGCGCCGCTCGGCCCCACAATAGTCCAGAGACTCGGGGCTGGCCTCCCCTGAAAGCTGGATTCCCACCCATTGTTTCTTTCAAATCTTAGCCCACGAGTTCAAAATTAAGCACCCTAAAAGTCTCGCCAAATTCACAGAGGTCCTCATGTTACAATTTAGGCAATAAAGGCCTACTACTGGAGCGAAATTGAATGTTTAGACGGTCGCCGCTCGGCCCCAAAACCGTCCAGAGACTCGGGGTAGGCCTCCCTGAAAGCTGGATTCACACCGATTGTTTAATTCAAATCTTAGCCCACGAGTTCAAAATTAAGCACCCTAAAAGTCTCGCCAAATTCAGAGAGCTCCTTATGTTACAAGTTCGACAATAAAGGCCTACTCTTGGAGCGAAACTGAATGTTTTGACGGTCGCCGCTCGGCCCCACAACCGTCCAGAGACTCGGGGGTGGCCTCCCATGAAAGCTGGATTCCAACCGATCCTTTTATTTCAAATCTTAGCCCACTATTTCGAAATTAAGCACCCTAAAAGTCGCGCCACATTCACAGGGGTCCTCATGTTAAAATTTAGAAATTAAAGGCCTACTCCTGGAGCGAAACTTAATTTTTGGACGGGCGCCGCTCGGCCCCACAACCGTCCAG
>NW_026903677.1:0-2339 GCF_024500385.1 Phyllopteryx taeniolatus
AACGTGGGAAAGGCCCTGTTGTCTGCAGCCTTGCGGCTTATCACAAAAATAGAAGATTAAAAAGAATGTGATCTTCTTCTTTTCCTTTCGGCTTGTCCCGTTAGGGGTCGCCACAGCGCGTCATCCTTTCCCATGAGAGCCTATCTCCTGCATCCTCCTCTCGAACACCAACTGCCATCATGTCTTCCCTCACGACATCCATCAACCTTCTCTTTGGTCTTCCTCTAGCTCTCTTGCCTGGCAGCTCCATCCTCATCATCCTTCTACCAATATACTCACTCTCTCTCCTCTGGACGTGTCCAAACCATTGAAGTCTGCTCTCTCTAACTTTGTCTCCAAAACATCGAACCTTGGCTGTCCCTCTGATGAGCTCATTTCTAATTTTATCCAACCTGGTCACTCTGAGAGCGAACCTCAACATCTTCATTTCCGCCACCTCCAGCTCTGCTTCCTGTTTTCTCTTCAGTGCCACTGTCTCTAATCCATACATCATGGCTGGCCTCACCACTGTTTTATAAACTTTGCCCTTCATCCTAGCAGAGACTCTTCTGTCACATAACACACCTGACACCTTCCTCCACCCGTTCCAACCTGCTTGGACCCGTTTCTTCACTTCCTGACCACACTCACCATTGCTCTGGACGGTTGACCCCAAGTATTTAAAGTCCTCTACCCTTGCCATCTCTTCTCCCTGTAGCCTCATTCTTCCCCCACCACCCCTCTCATTCATGCACATATATTCTGTTTTACTTCGGCTAATCTTCATTCCTCTTCTTTCCAGTGCATGCCTCCATCTTTCTAACTGTTCCTCCAGCTGCTCCCTGCTTTCACTGCAGATCACAATGTCATCTGCAAACATCATGGTCCACGGGGATTCCAGTCTAACCTCATCTGTCAGCCTATCCATCACCACTGCAAAAAGGAAGGGGCTCAGGGCTGATCCCTGATGCAGTCCCACGTCCACCTTAAATTCTTCTGTCACACCGACAGCACACCTCACCGCTGTTCTGCTGCCCTCGTACATGTCCTGTATTATTCTAACATACTTCTCTGCCACTCCAGACTTCCGCATGCAGTACCACAGTTCCTCTCTGGGTACTCTGTCATAGGCTTTCTCTAGATCTACAAAGACACAATGTAGCTCCTTCTGACCTTCTCTGTACTTTTCCATCAACATCCTCAAGGCAAATAATGCATCTGTGGTACTCTTTCTAGGCATGACACCATACTGTTGCTCGCAAATACTCACTTCTGTCCTGAGTCTAGCCTCCACTACTCTTTCCCATAACTTCATTGTGTAACTTCATTCATAACTTCACCTTTCTTCTTAAAAATGGGCACCAGTACACTTTTCCTCCATTCCTCAGGCATCTTCTCACGCACTAGAATTCTATTGAACAAGCTGGTCAAAAACTCCACAGCCACCTCTCCTAGATGCTTCCATACCTCCACAGGAATGTCATCAGGACCAACTGCCTTTCCATTTTTCATTCTCTTGAATGCCTTTCTAACTTCCCCCTTACTAATCATTGCAACTTCCTGGTCCACCACACTTGCCTCTTCTACTCTTCACCCTTATTACCTTCACCAACATGTCCATTACAATCTGCACCAATTACGACTCTCTCTCTGTCTGGGATGCTCAGAACTACATCATCTAGCTCCTTCCAGAATTTCTCTTTCACCTCTAGGTCACATCCTACCTGTGGGGCATAGCCACTAATCACATTACACATAACACCCTCAATTTCAAATTTCAGCCTCATCACTCGATCTGATACTCTTTTCACCTCCAAGACATTCTTAGCCAACTCTTCTTTTAAAATAACCCCGACTCCATTTCTCTTCCCATCTACACCATGGTAAAATAATTTAAACCCTCCCCCTAAACTTCTAGCCTTACTGCCTTTCCACCTGGTCTCCTGGACACACAATATATCAACCTTTCTCCTAATCATCATGTCAACCAACTCCCGAGATTTTCCTGTCATAGTCCCAACATTCAAAGTCCCCACATTCAGTTCTAGGCTCTGTGTTTTCCTCTTCTCTTTCTGCCGAAGAACCCGCTTTCCACCTCTTCTTCTTCTTCTTCTTTGACTTCGACTTTGACCCACAGTAGCTGAATTTCCAACAGCGCCCTGCAGGTTGACGGCGCCGGTGGCGGACGTTGTTAACCCGGGCCACGACCGATCCGGTATGGAATTCTTTGGATGAACGCTCATATTTGTTTGGCAAGGTTTTAAGCCGGATGCCCTTCCTGACGCAACCCTCTGCATTTATCCGGGCTTGGGACCGGCCTACAGTTTGCACTGACTTGTGCCCCCCATAGGGCTGCATTA
>NW_026903678.1:0-2324 GCF_024500385.1 Phyllopteryx taeniolatus
TGACAGGTAGAGATACTGTCCACCATACTAACGAGGAGTCTTTTACCTTACCTTCACCTCGTGTCAAGCACATCACAATGCACCTGAACGCCAATGCCAGCGAGCAATGCGGTTTGCTGGTCCTGCTAACAGATTGCATGAGCATATCAGTTTCAGTCGTGCAGTGGTTGTTACGTTCACCGAACACGCGCAAGGTCCCTCTTTGGAAACAAGGCTGATGAGCTTTTTTGTTTTCCTGCAAAGAAGAGCCCCACCAAAAGCTAAAGACCACATGAAACCAACTCCCCGTCGGGGAATCAAACCCCATTTTTCCGCGTGACAGGCGGAGATACTCTCCACTATACTAATGAGGAGTCTTCTGACCACTTCATTTCACCGGAATGTATCAGCAATGCCAGCTAGCGACGTCTGTGGCCTGACTGTTATTTACACTTTAAGCAATTCAGGGATACATATTATTTGATATGTGACCAAATGAGCAGAATTACTTTGACAAAAGAAAGTGTAAACTCTCCCAGTGTGTGTGTGTGTGTGTGTAATATATTGCATTTTCTTACATGGATTGCCTTTGTGTATTATGAACATAACTCTTGTTATGGTTGTTATTTTTTTGTTATGACAAGCAGCAGCATCAGGGGTTGAGGTCAAGCAGAGGGGTTATTGAGGGACAAGGTGACCCCATAGTGGCAGTGAAGAGGTGGTGCTGGTCTTGGAGAACAAGGAGGAGGAGGAAGATGTGGTGGTCTTATTGGGTCAGAAGGAAGAGAATGAAACAGGAAGAACAAGAAAAAATTTCTTCGGTTGTGTTCACCCGGGGCCTCTCCATCTAAATTCTGGGCCGAGTACGTCCCTGGATGGATCGCATACAAACCAATCGGGTCTCGGAAGATGCCAACTTGTAAAAATTCACTTCCAGAACAATTTGTCCAATTTTGTCTGAATTTCTATATATTTAAAATTATGTCAAGAACATTAGAAGGGACAGTTGTTGCAGTTTACCTGTATTATCTAATGGGATGAAAATGATTCTACATAATGTTA
The DNA here is from genome assembly GCF_024500385.1 of Phyllopteryx taeniolatus. NCBI lineage: Eukaryota > Metazoa > Chordata > Actinopteri > Syngnathiformes > Syngnathidae > Phyllopteryx > Phyllopteryx taeniolatus. The sequence goes on from NW_026903678.1 coordinate 1,042, forward strand.
AATTGCAAAACATAATCACTACTCTATTCTGTCTAATTGTTAATAAATTATGGCTTCAATATTTATTTCATAAAATAAAAAAAATATGATAAACTGCAGAGTGACGTGAGGGTGGCATTTCATCACCACACAAGATGTGAGCATAAAAGTGGTTGAAATGGTAATATGTATTAAATGTTGATGACAGTAAAATGTTGAGATGATTCACTTGATCGACAGTTTAATGCCTATCATGCCTTTCACATTCTTTCACTGTAGTGCTGCCAAAGGATCCTGCAGGTTTTGTCCTCAGCCTTGCTGCCAACAGCTTCAGACAGACAACTTCCGTTCCAGGTTCCACCAAACTAAGCTGTGATTGTATAGTGGTTAGTACTCTGCGTTGTGGCCGCAGCAACCGTTTTTCAATTCTGGGTCAACGCAGGAATGAAGCGCTGTAATTGGCTATTTTCGTGCTGCAGTTTGGTTTGTGGGAGACAGTGAAAATCCTCCACAGGGGCTTTCAGAGGGCTCAATCCCTTCATGGGACTAGTGGCGCAAAGGATAACGTGTCTGACTTTGGATCATAAGATTCTATGTTCAACTATGTGCACAGTTTTGTTGCACTTGTTTTTATTAACTTTATTCATTTACATTTTTTCACATTTTATTGTTGACCTGCCCAATTTTATTTTTTCCAATATATCAAACTCGTTTGGCTTTCACATTAACCTTAAATATAAATCCACAAAATGAAAAAAGATATACCAAACCATGTGTTTGTCTTCTGTCTTGCTGACATCACTGAAGATCTTCGTACTGAGCGGCAGGAGCCAGAGCCCCCTCACATTAGAGAGGAAGTGGAGGACGAAGAGGTCCACCACATCAAAGAGGAAGGACCCCATTTTGATTAAAAAAGAGGAGGAAGAAGTGTGCCCCCACATCGAAGAGGAAGAGGAGGAGGATATCAAGGTTCCATCGACCGGTGTCCCTTTGAAGAGTGAAGATGAAGGTAGAGGGGCGGAGCCTCCAAGCAGCAGCTCAAGTCAACGCATGACAACAGAAGGTGATGGAGACCACTGTGGAGGATCACAAGCAGACGGCCTCTTCGCCTCCACTGTCAGATCGTGTAGCATATACGGGTTCAATAAAAATGTAATTAATTTAGGAGAAAAGTACATGATGATACATTCGATCAAGATGGCGTCTACCAGTGTGGTCGCCTCGGTAATGCGCTCTCTAGTATTGTTTTTGTTTTTGTGTTTTTTGTTCATCTTTGGAGACCTTACACGATTCACTTACACAAG
>NW_026903679.1:0-96803 GCF_024500385.1 Phyllopteryx taeniolatus
GGTTCAACTCTTGCTACTCCTATTGCCTCAATCATTAATCTTTCAATTTCATCTGGTCACTTTCCAAAGGCCTGGAAATCTGCTGTTACCCCTGTCTTTAAATCCAGACAAGTCCTGGATTTGCAGTTGTTGGTGTCTAGTGGTTAGGATTCAGCGCTTTCACCGCTGCGGCACGTGTCCGATTCCCGGTCAGGGAACATTAATTCTTAAGCCTATTTGGTCAAGTGTTGTTCAACATTGACTATGGGTAGGGACATTGGGTTGACCTGGGTTTGATCCTCTTTTAATGCACCCCTATGGGTGGCACAACCCAGTGCAAACTGTAGGCCGGTGCCAAACCTGGATAAATGCAGAGGGATTCGTCAAGAAGGGCATCTGGCTTTTAACTTTGCTCAACAAATATGAGCGTTCATCCAAAGAATCCCATCCAAAGACATGATCGGTCATGTCCCGGGTTAACAACATCCGGCACCGTTGACCTGCAGGGCGCTGGTGGAAATTCAGCTACTATGGGTTGAAGGCGAAGACGGGTTTAAATTATTTTACCATGGTGTAGATGGGAAGAGAAATTGAGTAGGGGTTATTTTAAATGAAGAGTAGCTGAGAATGTCTTGGAGGTGAAAAGGGAATCAGATCGAGTGATGAGGCTGAAACTTGAAATTGTGGGTGTTTTGTATAATGTGATTAGTGGCTATGCCCCACAGGTAGGATGTGCCCTTGAGGTCAAAGAGAAATTCGGGATGGAACTCGACAAAGTAGTTCTGAGTATCCCAGACAGAGAGAGTCGTGATTGGTGCAGATTGTAATGGACATGTTGGTGAGGGAAACAGGGGTGATGAAGAAGTAAGGGGTAAGTACGGCATCCAGGAAAGGAACTTGGTAACTGGGGAGCCATTGTACCGCAGGAGACACAGGGACAGATGGCGGTAGACTTTGCAAAAAGGATGTAAATGGCTGGAGTGAACACTTTTTTCCAGAAGAGGCAGGAACATAGGGTGACCTACAAGATTACATCGTCTGCACAAGATGCGTCTGCGTGCTTCTACCTCCGCTCTTGTAGGTCACTCTATGTTCGTGCCTCTTCTGGAAAAAAGTGTTCACTAAAGCCATTTGCATCCTTTTTGCAAAGTCTACCACCATCTGTCCCTCCAAGTTCCTTTCCTGGATGCTGTACTTCCCCATCACTTCTTCATCACCCCTATTACCTTCACCAACATGTCCATTACAATCTGCACCAATTACGACTCTCTCTCTGTCTGGGATGCTCAGAACTACTTCGTCTAGCTCCTTCCAGAATTTCTCTTTCACCTCTAGGTCACATCCTACCTGTGGGGCATAGCCACTTATCACGTTACACATAACACCCTCAATTTCAAGTTTCAAGTTGTCAGCCTCATCACTCGATCTGATACTCTTTTCACCTCCAAGACATTCTTAGCCAAATCTTCTTTTAAAATAACCCCGACTCCATTTCTCTTCCCATCTACATCATGGTAAAATAATTTAAACCCTGCCCCTAAACTTCTAGCCTTACTGCCTTTCCACCTGGTCTCCTGGACACACAATATATCAACCTTTCTCCAAATCATCCACCATCTCCCGAGATTTTCCTGTCCCAACATTCAAAGTCCCCACATTCAGTTCTAGGCTATGTGCTTTCCTCTTCTCTTTCTGCCGAAGAACCCGCTTTCCACCTCTTCTTCTTTGACTTCGACCCACAGTAGCTGAATTTCCAACGGCGCACCGCAGGTTGACGGCGTCGGTGGCGGACGTTGTTAACCCAGGCCACGTCCGATCCGGTATGGAATTCTTTGGATGAACGCTCATATTTGTTTGGCAAAGTTTTAAGCCTGATGCCCTTCCTGACGCAACCCTCTGCATTTATCTGCGTTTGGGACCGGCCTACAGTTTGCACTAACTTGTGCCCCCCATAGGGCTGCATTATTGAGTTACCTTGTGTATGAAATCCACTATATAAATGAATTTGTTTTGCTTTAAATCTGAGATGTGTTAAGAGTGAATTTGTTCAGAATATAGGGACCGATATGGGTCGGGCCGAAAAATATTTACGACTCTTACAAAATCTCCACGTGTGGAAGCCCTCAGTCATGACGTCGTGAATTGTGACGTGAAACAGAATCAGAATCAGAATCATCTTTATTTGCCAAGTATGTCCAAAACACACAAGGAATTTGTCTCCGGTAGTTGGAGCCGCTCTAGTACAACAGACAGTCAATTTACAGAACACTTTGGAGACATAAAGACATTGACAAAAAACAACAACAAACAACAATTGTGCAAAAAGATGCAGAGTCCTCAGTTCGAATGGCTAATATCGCAATAGTCCGGTGCAATGACCATTGTGCAAAGGGCACTGAGACTTCAAGGAGTGTATGCGGTTTAAAGTGACGAGTACTGCGATAATCTGGGACAATGGTTGTGCAAATGTTACAGATACTCCTCAATCAGTGTGCAAATGGAGCAGATGCTACTCTGGCATGAGTGGCCACTATATGCAAATAGTGCAGCACGGCGAGACAACTACAGTGAGTGCACGAGTAATACATAATACAGAAATGTGACAACGAACTCAAGTCAAAAAATTGCCAGCTTGTTGTAATGGAATTGTAAGTTAGCTGTTCAAGAAGTTGATTGCAAGAGGGAAGAAGCTGTTGGAATGTCTACTAGTTCTAGTTTGCATTGATCGGTAGCGCCTACCTGAGGGAAGGAGCTGGAAGAGCTGGTGACCAGGGTGGGGAGGGTCCGAGAGGATTTTGCACGCCCTTGTCTTAGTTCTGGCAGCGTGCAAGTCCTCAAGGGTGGGTAGGGGGGTACCGACAATCCTTTCAGCAGTTTTGATTGTCCGTTGCAGTCGGAGTTTGTCCTTTTTTGTAACAGCACCAAACCAGACTGTGATGGAAGAACACAGGACAGATTCGATGACCGCTGTGTAGAACTGTCTCAGCAGCTCCGGTGGCAGGCCATGCTTTCTCAGAAGCCGCAGGAAGTACATCCTCTGCTGGGCCTTTTTGAGGACGGAGTTGATGTTGGTCGCCCACTTCAGGTCCTGGGAGATTGTAATTCCCAGGAAGAAGAAGAAGAAGAAGAATCATCTTTTATTGTCATGAACATGCATGCATGCACACGAAATTTGTTCTCTGCATTTAACCCATCACAGTGAACACATACACATGTTAGTGGAACACACTGGAGCAGGGGGCAGCTGAAGCGCCCGGGGAGCATTTCGGGGTATCAGTGTCTTGCTCAAGGACACCACAGCCGTGAGTCCGGGGGATGTTGGCGGATGGTCCAGTCGGGGTTTTGAACCTAGGTCCCCCACGGTGGCAGGCGATGATCTTAACCATTGGGCCACGGCTGCCCCAGCCAGACTTGAAGGTCTCGACGTTTGACACAAGGCAGCTGGACAGCGTGAGGGGCAGCTGTGGCGAAGGATGCCTCCTGAAGTCCACGATCATCTCTACAGTCTTGAGCGTGTTCAGCTCCAGGTTGTGTCGGCCGCACCACAGCTCCAGCCGCTCCGCTTCCTGTCGATATGCAGACTCGTCAGCGTCCTTGATGAGGCCGATGACAGTGGCGTTTGACAGTCGGGTTCGCTGAGGTGCAGTCGTTCGTGTAGAGAGAGAAGAGCAGCATTGCAGAACGTAGCCAATCAAATAGTGCTCTGACTCAGGAACAAGGAAACAACCGCAAATAAAAACAAACGTCTTACCCGATGTCATGTTTTTTTTTGGGTGGGTTGCCCAGACAGCAAAAACAGTCCCCTTTGGCGGCACGGTGGCCAACTGGTTAGAGCGTCTGCGTCACAGTTCTGAGCTCAGGGGTTCAATCCCCTACTCCGCCTGTGTGGAGTTTGCATGTTCTCCCCGTGCCTTTGTGGGTTTTCTCCGGGCACTCCGGTTTCCTCCCACATCCAAAAAACATGTATGGTAGGTTGATTGAAGACTCTAAATTGCCTGTAGGTGTGAATGTGAGTGCGAATGGTTGATTGTTTATATGTGCTTTGCGATTGGCTGGCAACCAGTTCAGGGTTTACCCCACCTCCTGCCCGATGATAGCTGGGATAGGCTCCAGTACTCCCGCGATCCTTGTGAGGGTAAGCGGCTCAGAAGATGGATGGATGGATGAAAGTCCCATATGGATGACATCGCCATTTTACAGTTTTGTTTCCAGACCTGTGGTGGAACAGAATCCTTCTGTATGTTGTTTTGCATTTCAGATTATTGGAGCATACAACATGACAGAAATTGTTAAAGGGTTCATTTTTTTTATGTTCAAGCGTGGGGTCAGTAGCAGATGAAAACTCTTTTAAGATTGGAAAAATCCTTTTGTGTGTCCCGGGCCTTAGGAAGTAGAATTGTCGATCGAGGTGTGTTTTGGAGGAAATTTAGGTGTGGAAGTATATCTGTGTCACCAGATTCTCAATTTGAATTTCACTTTTTTTTTTTTTTTTTACACTCAATTTGAATTTTACTTTTAAAAAATATTTAATCAAAATATCCAATCCAAACATTTCAGCTTCAAATATTCAGATGCTCCATTTCAGAAGCAAATTCAACTCGGTGGCAGTAAAGGCTGTTAAAAAAATATAATAATAATAATCCATCCATCCATTTTCTGAGCTGCTTCTCCTCACTTGGGTCACGGGCGTGCTGGAGCCTACCCCACCTATCATCAGGCAGGAGGCGGGGTAAACCCTGAACTGATTGCCAGCCAATCGCAGGGCACATACAAACATTCGCACCAACAGGCAATTTAGAGTAGTCATTTAACCAACCATGCATGTTTTGGAGATGTGGGAGGAAACCAGAGTGCCCAGAGAAAACCCACGCAGGTACAGGAGAACATGCAAACTCCACACAGGCGGGGCCGCGGATTGAACCCGGGTCCTCAGAACTGTGAGGCTGACGCTCTAACCAGTCGAGCCACCGTGCCACATAATAATAATAATAATAATAATAATAATAATAATAATAATAATAATAATAATAATAATAATAATAATAATAATAATAATAATAATAATAATAATAATAATACTATTTAATTCTGCACGCACATGCAAACATAAAGGAATGTAAACAACAATTTTCTACGCACAAATGAGGTATCAAAAGTTGCGTCTCGGCCACTCTTTCGTCAGACCTTTAATCAGATGATATTGGAGTGTTTGGAAAACAATTCAGTAAATATTTTGAAAACGGAAGGTTAAAAAGACACACAAAGACGCCGTCCGGAAGTCATTCTCCATGGCCTCACCAAACTCCTCCCATGTCCGGGTTTTTGCCTCAGCGACCACCAAAGCCGCATTCCGCTTGGCCAGCCGGTACCCATCAGCTGCCTCACACAGTCCAAAAAGACCTGACAGGACTCCTTCAGCTTGACGGCATCCCTCACTGCTGGTTTCCACCAACGGGTTCGGGGATTGCCGCCACGACAGGCACCGACTACCTTACGGCCACAGCTCCGGTCAGCTGCCTCGGCAATAGAGGCGCTGAACATGGGCCACTCGGACTCAATTTCCCCCGCCTCCACCAGGACGTGGGTGAAGTTCTGCAGGAGGTGGGAGTTGAAACTCCTTCTGACAGGGAATTCTGCCAGACGTTCCCAGCAGACCCTCACAATACGTTTGGGCCTGCCACGTCACATCTTCCCCATCATCGGAGCCAACTCACCACCAGGTGGTGATCAGTTGACAGCTCAGCCCCTCTCGTCACCCGAGCATCCAAGACATGCGGCCGCAAGTCCGATGACACGACCACAAAGTCGATCATCGAACGGCGACCTAGGTTGTCCTGGTGCCAAGTGCACATTTATGCTTGAACATGGTGTTCATTATGGACAATCCGTGATGACCACAGAAGTCCAATAACAGAACACCACTCGGGTTCTGATTTGGGGGGCCGTTCTTCCCAATCACGCCCTTCCAGGTCTCACTGTCATTGCCCACGTGAGCATTGAAATCCCCCAGCAGAACGATGGACTCCCCAGCGTGAGCGCTTCCAGCACCCCCTATAAGGACTCCAAAAAGGGTGGGTACTCTGAACTGCTGTTTGGTGCATAGGCACAAATAACAGTCAGGACCCATCCCCCCAGCCGAAGGCGGAGGGATGCTACCCTCTCGTCCACCGGGGTGAACCCCAACGTACAGGCGCCGAGCCGAGGGGCAATAAGTATATCCACACCTGCTCGGCGCCTCTCACCGTGGGCAACTCCAGAGTGGAAGAGAGCCCAACCCCTCTTGATAGGACTGGTAGCAGAGCCTAAGCTGTGCGTGGAGGCGAGTCCGACTACATCGAGTCGGAACTTCTCAACCTCACACACAAGCTAGGGCTCCTTCTCTGTCAGAGAGGTGACATTCTGTGGCAGCCGTGGCCCATGGTTAGGATCATTGCCTGCCACTGTGGGGCCCCCTGCTCCAGTGTGTTCCATTAACATGTGTATGTGTTCACTGTGATGGGTTAAATGCAGAGAAAAAATTTCGTGTACATGCATGCATGTTCATCACAATAAAAGGTGATTCGTCTTCATCTGGAGCCAGCTTCTGTAGCCGGGGATCGGATCGCCAAGGTCCCCACCTTCGGCCACCGCCCAAATCACACTGCACCCCAACCCCTATGGCCCCTCCCTCAGGTGGTGACCCCATGGAAAGGGGGACCCACGTTACTCTTTCAGGCTGTGCCCGGCACATGGGGCCCGGCCACCAGGCGCTCGCTTTCGTCCCCCACCTCCAGGCCTGGCTCCAGAGAGGGGCCCCAGTGACCCGCGTCCGGGCAAGGGAAACCTTGATCCATATATTTTGTTCGTCATAGGGTTTTTGGAGCCGTGCTTTGTCTGGTCCCTCACCGAGGACCTGTTTTCCATGGGTGACCGTACCAGGGGCGTGAAGCCCCAGACAACTTAGCTCCCAGGATCATTGGGACACACAAACCCCTCCAACGCGATAAGGTGACGGCTCAAGGAGAGGGGATGCCTTGTTTCCCAATAATTTAGTGATGTCCATATCAAATAAATCAATGATTGATTGAACGAGACTGTCAAGAAGCTGTGACTATTCGTGGTAAACTCGAAAGTGTGCGGTATATGAGATCATAATAAAGTACGCTTCCAACAGTAAGAGTAACTCAATTTACTTCTATCTCAAATCCATTTTCCCCATTGAAAAGAATTGAAATGCTTTTAAAGTGGCACTAAGGCAGGCCCAAAAAATGGCATGTAAATTCAACACACCACAGAGAAGGAAGCATCTCATTTGTGTCAAAGGCCTGGGGTGTTGAAGGGTTTTTCCACAAAAATTACAAAGAGTTGTTCCCTTTATTCTGTTTACCTTTCCAGATACAGGCCTACAGATCAGATTCAGCACTGTATTTCGTATGTACCACTTTCCTAGCAATTCTGGCAACTCTCCACACTTGAAAACCTTGTTGCCTTCATAACTTAACTTCTGAAACTCGGATCTGGGATTGTTCTCGTAATATACCACACAGAAAAGTCACAGAATTGTGATTTTGTAACATGAATCTGGCACAGTACTTGAACGTAATTGTTGTGCTGCCTGTTAAGTCGCAGTGTCATGTGTGATGGTGAGGAAGCAAACAAGCAAAAAGTTTTTTTCTTTTGATCGTTCTAAATCTGTCCTGTCTTTTGCCAAGTCGGGACATTTGATCTGTGAGCACGCAGAGCCGCAACAGTCACAGGACACCTTCCTGTCAGGTGATGCACCGATATGAGGGGACTGTGAAAAGAATGCATATATATATATATATATATATATATATATATATATATATATATATATATATATATATATATATATATATATATATATATATATATATATATATATATATATATATATATATATATATATATATAGGCTAAGGATATGAAGGTATGGATTTTTAAATGATAATTATTGCACATTATTGTGAGGACCCCAAAGCCACGGTTTATGAACCCGAACAACTTCTGAGGAATACATTACAGTGGAGTGAATGGCAGGATTAGTAGGAGTAGATTAGGTAGAGTAAACGAAATCAGAATCAGCAGAATCAAAATCAGAATATTTCCTTTTTTTGCCGAGTATGGAAAAAACATACAAGAAATTTTTCTCCGGGAGTTGGAGCCGCACGAGTGCGACAACGGACAGCCATTTGACAGAAATGCATTCGAGAGGATTGGAATGTAGTCAAAGTTCAAGATCCACCATACCAAGCATTGGTGATTCAGTGGTAGAGTTCTCACCTGTCAGGCGGGAGCCCCGGGTACGATTCCCGGCCAATACAGCTTGACCGTTTTGTGTATATTAGGCTCTATTTGAGGAAAATGAGTACAAACTCCTTCTGCTTGCAAAACACACATTTTGTACGACCGAGGACAGGAACCAAGTGTTTGTTGGTCATATCTTGTCAGAAGGGGGTCATATGCGTAGACTTTGCAAACGAAGTTCACCAACTTGACGCGCTGGGCCATCCTCACAAATATTCCTTGTGTTGTTTCGTGGCAGTGTAGGGCAGAAACAATGATAACACCCGAGTTGTACCAATTTTTGTTGGACTGGAAAGCCAAGGTGAGGAAACAGACAGTTTTTGTCAGTCTAATCACACAAGAAGCAGAATGTCAACCCGCATACCCGTAGATATTGCAACCTGAATGGAGTTGCTTTGACGGCTCTGCCACTCCGACAGACTTCGATTGTGTTGTTTTTCATTGCATCATAGTTTTCTGATGTTTATATGCATGCCAGTGCCTCTGACTTACTGACTCAATACTCATCTGAAATGTAGGAATCCAAGTCAAGAGCAGGAGAATGAAAACAAAGTCTGTTGACAGAACATGGGTCACTCGTACTTAATGTCCTCTGCTTCCCCGGGACATGGACAAAGTTTTGCCGGAGGTGGGAGTTGAAGCTCCTTCTGACTGGGGACTCTGCCAGACATTACCAGCACACCCTCACAATACGTAATTCTCTTTCATGTCGAACTGACATCTGCCCCCAACATCGAAGCAAACACACCACCCAGTGGGAATCAGATTGCAGCTCCGCCCCTCTTTTCACCCCAGTGTCCAAGAAATGCGGCAGTATGTCCGATGACACAACCACAAAGTCGATCATCGAACTGCAACCTTAGGTTGTCCTGGTGTCAAGTGCTCATCTGGAAACCCTTATGTGTGAAGATGGTGGTCATTATTGACAGTCTGTGACGAGCAATTATTCCTAGAAGTAAGCACGACTCGCGCTTAGATCGGGGAGGGGTGAGGAGGCTTTCGCCTTTATCACGCCCTTCCGAGTCACATTGTCACTCGCCATGTGAGCACTGAATTCCCCCTCAGCAGAGGCGCACACACAAAAAGGAAATGAAAGACAGAATGGACACATTGTCTTTATACACTAGACACTGTCAGGAGTGGGATCTGCCCCCACGCCTCCATAGAGACTGCAACCTGAATGCAGCGCCTTGGACCGCTCGGCCATCCTGACAGTAGTACGGTGCGTTGTTTAGAAGGAACAAAAGGTGCAAATCTTTATTCACCCCAGGCGGTCTGCTCATCCGGTGGACCCGTTCGAGAGCATTGGAATGTAGTCAAAGTGCAAGAACCCCCATACCAAGCATTGGTGGTTCAGTGGTAGAATTCTCGCCTGCCACGCGGGAGACCCGGGTCCGATTCCCGGCCAATGCAGCTTGACCATTTTGTGTATATTCAGCTCTATTTGAGGTAAATGAGTACAAACTCCTTCTGCTTGCAAAACACACATTTTCCCCTCCCGGTACTGAACGACCGCGGACAGAAACCCAGTATTTGTTGGTCACATCTTCTCAGAAGGGTGTCACATGCGTAGACTTTGCGAACTTCGTTCACCAACTTGCCGCGCTGGGCCATCCTCACAAATATTTCTTGTGTTGTTTCGTGGCAGTGTTGGGCAGAAACAATGATAACACCCGAGTCGGACCAATTTCTGTTGGACTGGAAAGCCAAGGAGAGGAAACAGACAGTTTTTGTCAGTCTAATCACACAAGAAGCAGAATGTCAACCCGCATACCCGTAGATATTGGAACCTGAATGGAGTTGCTTTGACGGCTCAGCCACTCCGACAGACTTTGCAAAACGTAGTTCACCAACTTGGCGCGCTGGGCCATCCTCACAAATATTCCTTGTGTTGTTTCGTGGCAGTGTTGGGCAGAAACAATGATAACACCTGAGTCGTACAAATTTTTGTTGGACTGGAAAGCCAAGGAGAGGAAACAGACAGTTTTTGTCAGTCTAATCACACAAGAAGCAGACTATCAACCCGCATACCCGTAGATATTGCAACCTGAATGGAGTTGCTTTGACGGCTCTGCCACTCAGACAGACTTCGATTGTGTTGTTTTTCATTGCATCATAGTTTTCTGATGTTTATATGCATGCCAGTGCCTCTGACTTACTGACTCAATACTCATCTGAAATGTAGGAATCCATGTCAAGAGCAGGAGAATGAAAACAAAGTCTGTTGACAGAACATGGGTCACTCGTACTTAATGTCCTCTGCTTCCCCGGGACATGGACAAAGTTTTGCCGGAGGTGGGAGTTGAAGCTCCTTCTGACTGGGGACTCTGCCAGACATTACCAGCACACCCTCACAATACGTAATTCTCTTTCATGTCGAACTGACATCTGCCCCCAACATCGAAGCAAACACACCACCCAGTGGGAATCAGATTGCAGCTCCGCCCCTCTTTTCACCCCAGTGTCCAAGAAATGCGGCAGCATGTCCGATGACACGACCACAAAGTCGATCATCGAACTGCGACCTTTGGTTGTCCTGGTGTCAAGTGCTCATCTGGAAACCCTTGTGTGTGAAGATGGTGGTCATTATTGACAGTCTGTGACGAGCACATTATTCCTAGAAGTAAGCACGACTCGCGCTTAGATCGGGGAGGGGTGAGGAGGCTTTCGCCTTTATCACGCCCTTCCGAGTCACATTGTCACTCGCCATGTGAGCTTACAGCACCTGGTATTCCCAGGCGGTCTCCCATCCAAGTACTAACCAGGTCCGCCCCTGCTTAGCTTCCGAGATCAGACGAGATCAGGCGTTCTCAGGGTAGTATGGCCGTAAGCCACATGCTTACCTGAAAAACAACATTTTATATTTAAAAAATATCATATTTCGCTTAAAAATATCGAGCGGATCGCGTCATCTTTATTCTTCAATCGGCTGGCTGGTCTATTTTGGATTTTTTTCTGTGGATGATGCAAACTCATTCTCAACACTACAAATGTGTGATCAGATCATAGATTTAGAAAAGTTAACACACTCGAGAATTTGAGAACTTGCACTCTGCCAAAACTCAGACAAGAGAATACAAAATCCTCTTGGACCCTCCACATCCTGGTCACCAACTCTTCAGAAAAAGTCATCTTTATTTGCCATGTATGTCCAAAAAACACACAAGGAATTTGGTAGTTGGAGCCACTCTTGTACGACAACATTCAATTGACAGAGAACACTTTTGAGACATAAAGACGTTGACAAAAAACAGTCACTGAGCAATTAAGGGTTGCTAGTTATCGTAATGCCGGTTAATTTTTTTTTTTACAATTGTGCAAAAAGATGCAGAGTCCTCTAGCATTTAGAGCAGTTCGAAAGACTAATATTGCAATAGTCCGGTGCAATGACCATTCTGCAAAGGGCGCCGAGACTTCAAGCGAGTAGTGCGATAATCTGGGACAATGTTTATTGTGCAAATCTTGCAGATTCTCTTCAATCAGTGTGTAATTGGAGCAGATGCTACTGGCATGAGTGGCAAGTATTGGTCAACAACAGATATGCAAGTAGTGCAGCATGGCGAGACTACAACAGTGAGTGCACGAGTCATATATAATTGTCTTCTTCCAGCTCCTTCCCCCAGGCAAGTGCTATCGAACAATGCAAACAAAAACTAGCAGACATTCCAACACCTTCGTCCCGCTTACCGTTAACTTCTTAAACAGTTCACTTACAATTGCATTGTAACATGCTGGCAATTTGTCTTGAGATTGTTGTCCCATCTCTGTCGGGCCAATTATACATTATTCGTCCATTCACTGTAGTAGTCTCACCACTCTGCACAATTTGCATATCTGTTGTTGACCAATACTGGCCACTCATGTGGTTGAGAAGTATCTGCACCATTTGCACAATGGACACTGTTCCAGATTATCGCACTACGATTCGCTTTATACTGCTTAAATTTCTCGAAGTCTCTTCACGTTTTGCACAATTGTCACTGTACCAGATTATTGCTCGATCAGTCATTTCAAATTGCTCTAAATTGCTAGAGGACTCTGCATCATTTGCACAATTGTCAAAAAATAAAAAATAACACAAAATTTGCATTGACATGACCACATTACCGCTAACCTTTCATTACTCAGTGATTCTCTGTACTTTGGTCTCATGTGATTATGTCTCCAAAGTATTTTCTCTCAAATGGCTATCCGTTGTCGCACGAGAGGGGCTCCAAGTACCAGAGACAAATTCCTTGTATGTTTCTGACATACTCGGCAAATAGATTCTGATTTACTCTATTTAATCTACTCCTTCTAATACTACCATTCACTCGACTGTAATGTATTCCTCGGAAGTGGTTCGGGTTCATAAACCGTGGCTTTGAGGTCCACACAATGATGTGCAATAATTACGTATCATTTAAAGATCCATACCTTCGTATCCTTAGCCTCGAGCTAATTAAAAGCACTCATGTGATAAAATTGTGACATATCACGTGATACTAATATATATATATATATATTTAGATATAGATATAGATATAGATATATGTAGATATATGTGTGTATAGATTTTTATTTTATTTTTTACTGTCAGAAAAGGAGAAACGGGATGTTTAAAAAAGGTACGTGAAGAGTCTGTCTCCTAATAAAGAGACGGTAAGTCATAAGAGAGAGAATGACTGCATTATAATTTAGGTCAACCACCGATAAGAAAACGATTCCACGAGAATCTAAAGTGAAAAAGCTTACAGCACCTGGTATTCCCAGGCGGTCTCCCATCCAAGTACTAACCAGGCCCGCCCCTGCTTAGTTTCCGAGATCGGACAAGATCGGGCGTTCTCAGAGTAGTATGGCCGTAAGCCACATGGTTACCTGAAAAGCAACACCAACTCTTCAGAAACAGAATCATCTTTATTTGCCATGTATGTCCACAAAACATACAAGGAATTTGTCTCTGGTAGTTGGAGCCGCTCTCGTACGACAACAGACGGTCAATTGACAGAGAATGCTTTTGAGACATGAAGACTTTGACAAAAAACAGTCACTGAGCAATTAAGGGTTGCTAATTATCTGGTAATGCCGGTTCATTTTTTTTTGACAATTGTGCAAAAAGATGCAGAGTCCGCTAGCATTTAGAGCAGTTCGAAAGACTAATATTGCAATAGTCCGGTGCAATGACCATTGTCCAAAGGGCGCCGAGACTTCAAGCGAGTAGTACGATAATCTGGGACAATGTTCTCTTCAATCAGTGTGCAATTGGAGCAGATGCTACTGGCATGAGTGGCCAGTATTGGTCAATGTTAAATATATTGTAGAAGTTATCATTTATTTGCTTCGCTTGCATTAGTATTATGGACCATTTTGAGAAAGGGAGATGTCTCGCCTTCAAGAAGATGACTCAGCAGGAATCATCAGAGAGAAGGACGTGGCCGGGATGTGGCAGGTGTTGGTCCCATGTTTTCACCTTGAAACCCTATCCTTAGTGTGTTGTGTCTTGTAGCTTAGTACGTTATGTCTTGTAAACTTAGAAACCTCCCTATTTTCAAATAAATGCAGGAGCGACAGGAGAGATTGTTTAGAGCGTGTTGAGAGGCTGTGATCTGAACAATCTCCCATACGCCCTCCTCATGAGAAAAAGAAACCAGTGTCTTCATTCCTTTTGTGTCTATTTTTTATAATGTTGGGTAAGATAAATCCAACATTAAATTGATCCTTCGAGCCGGATGTCAACACACCCGAGGACTCCAGTTGTGGACCCGACTTCCAGTTAAGAGACCGTGGCCACGGCAAGTAAGACCCTTTACGGGACTGGTCTTCGTTCTCCTCAACTGGGATCTGATGGTTGACGACAATCCACAGGATAGAAGACGACTGGTGAGTTAAATTTAAAAACATTTTTTTAGGAAAAAGGATTAAAGAGTGAGTGAATTGCGCGACGAAAAGTCTGCGGCAGAATAAACCTTGTGTAATACTAGTCACTGGCAAGTGGTAAGAGGGACGGCGGAGTCCGACAAATTCCGCTAGGACGGCGGAGTCCTGTACGTACTTAAATTCCGTGTTTCTGTGTTTTCGTGTGTTAATAAAAACGTTACTAATATCGTGTGAATGTGTAAAAGTATGAATGTATAAGACTGGATTGTAAGTGACAACTGGGTTTGGAAGCAGAGGCAAGAATCCTCCGCCCCGTTTAGGGTAGAAGCTTGAGGATTACCAAAACTCAGACATTCATTGTCACACTGTCATTTTTGAATAAAGTCAGTATTTAGGCCACTATAGGTGCAAATAAACTGACTTCCAAATTCATAAAAATGGGAATAAATAACAGTAAAACGGATCCAAAAGTAGGCCTAACGTGTAAAGATTGGAAATATGTTCAACTCCAAAACCCTTCCAAAATAAAACATTTAAACACGTGGATAACCAAATACGGTTTCGCTGGCCAGCTAAATTCGCAAAAATTAGTTCAACTTCGAAACGAAATAAAATGTCGACACAAAAATGACATATCACAAATAGAAAAAGATGGATTTGACGACTTACTCTTCTGGCCAAACATGGTGTCTCAAAGAGAAAAAGGAAGGGAGAAAAAGAAGGACTTAACAAATGAACAAAAAGAGCAGGAAGGTAGGGATAAAAATATGTTGTTTCAAAGACAGGAAGATGACGAGACAGGACCAATGGTAAGAATTAGCGAGAAAAAGATGATTGAAGAAAGGTGTAAAAAAAATGAGGGAACAAAAGCATCAGCACCCTTGTACCCGGTTTTGCCACCTCATGAACTTCCTCCAACTCAAGAGTCAGAAACTCAACGAATTTTACGATCAGGAGGGGTACAAATGAATTGGTCTAAAACTATGGGAGAAACATTTTCTCCCATTCCCCAAATAACAAATATAACCTCAGATGAGGGAGACATGGATTTATATCCAATGATTGAGGTGGCAAATCCAAATGTACAAGAGGACCACAAAGAAACTATTTTGGTCTATAGGACCTGGACTAATGAGGATGTGAAAAAGGCCGTAGCCGGCATCACACCTTATCAACAATAGTTAAAAAATGCTTTACATGCGAATTCGAAAGAACACATTAACAGATGGGTAGATAAACATTGGATAAACCTAGCAACTGGCCCTCTGGAGGAATATGTTAATCATGCCCTCCACGCAGAAAGAGTGTTAGGACAAAAAAAAAAGAAGATAGATGTCTTCCTCAACGAAGGAGCAGAAATATACTATCAAGGCAGAAAGAGAGATAATTTTAGAGGACGCGGCAGAGGCCGTGGGAGAGTAAAATATGGTGGAAGTCGAAATTATTATACCGTCTGTTGGTGCTGTGGAGACAAAGGCCACATTGCACGTGAATGTCCTAAAAAAAAATAATAATAAAAGAGAATACGGACAAACTACCGCATGACTAAGCCAGCCTGCTTCCCAACTCAACAAATCCTCTTGTGGAAACATTACAGAGAATGAGGAGGTGGATTTCAATTTACAGGACATTCTGAGTTTGGACACTGAAAAACCTGAAATAACCTTGTCAGTAAATGGGAAAGAAATGAAATTTCTTTGCGATACAGGAGCATGTAGGACTGCATGTCGGGAAAAGATTCCAGGTTCCAAACTATCGGGACATAAGGCAATCGTTAGGTCTGCAAATGGACAAATTACTTTTGCCATGGAACTTGAGCCTGTGTGGATTAGAGACCCACAGGGGAGAACTTGTAGAATGCCCATTTTCGAAGTCCCGGAGTGCCCTGTGAATTTGTTGGGAAGAGATGGCTTATTCCAACTAGGACTTGTACTCAAACATGAATTAAACATAAATTAAAAAGAGAGGACCACTATGTAACACTGGAAAGCAGAGAAAGTACATTCTATTACACAATCGATATCCCAGACAAACCACCGTTAAACATGGGAAAGGCCCTGTTGTCTGCAGCCTTGCAGCTTATCACAGAAGTAGAAGATAAAAAAATAAAAAATAAATGTGATGAGCTGCATATAACTGTGGTACAAAAACACACAAGGGCCAGACCTAGGATATGAAAACAAGGTACGACATGCGACACCTGATAAAATTACTGTAGATTATCTGTACTCAGACAATGAAGCAAAAGTCGCGGCAGGAATTATTTTACCAGACAAATTAAAGGAACTGTATAAAAATACAAGTGTCCCACATATTTCATTGTGCAAAGATTATGAGTCACAGTGGAAACATATGGGAACATTAGTAAAACAAGGACAGGAGACAGATGATTGGCAGCAAATAGAGAACAAACTGGAATACAGTGCATCAACTGGTCTAATTAGGAAGGCGATGTTTTGGACAATACAGGGTGATGAAGGGAAACACATGCATCCTGTTTGATTAGACCAAATGATTCTCACTGAAATTGATGAAGAAATATTGAAAAAAGTTGCAAAAAAAAAATACAATTATTGTCCACGGGACCATTTGATGTAGGCCTTATTAAAGGGGCTTTACCAGTACAAATTAGACCCAAAACAGAATATAGACCAGGGATTCGTCAATATCCATTAAAACCAGATCAGTCGGTTGGCGAATGGTGCAAGATTTACAGGCAGTAAATTCTGCAGTAATACAGAGAGCAGCATGCGTACCAGATCCACACACATTGTTAAATTCATTGAAACCAGACGCTACTGTGTTTACAGTGGTGGACATAAGTAATGCTTTCTTTTCTGTACCAGTAGAAAAGAACAGTCAATTTTGGTTTGCATTCACATTTGAGGAAAAAAAATATACATTTACTAGATTACCACAAGGTTACTGTGAAAGTCCAACCATTTATTCACAAGTAATGAGAACAAGCATGTCTAAATTCACTCCCGCAGGAGGGAGCCAAATTTTACTATATGTAGATGATGTGCTGCTGGCATCTCCAGATGGAGAGACATGCATCAAAGATTCATTGGCCTTACTGCATCATCTAGCAGAAGAGGGACATAAAGTTAACAAAAATAAATTGCAATGGTGTAAAAAGCAAGTCAAATATCTAGGCCATAATTTAAGTGTAGGAGGAAGGACTATATTAGAAGACAGAAAAGCTATAGTCTTAAAAAATCTTAAACCGCAGATGAAGAAACATATAATAATCAATTTTAGGTCTGACAAATTATTGTAGAGCATGGATTCCAAACTATGCAGAAATTGTTGCACCATTGTCAAAATTAATGTATGAAGACAACCTTAAAATGACATCACCTGTTTAATGGAGTACAGAGGCAGAAAAGGCCTTCTGTGACATTAAACAACATTTGGTGTCCAGTGCTGCACTGGGCCTTCCAAATTTAATGATAAATGTTGGATTAATCTTACCCAACATTATAATAGACACAAAAGGAATGAAGACGCTTGTTACTTTTTCTCATGAGGAGGGCGTATGGGAGATTGTTCAGATCACAGTCTCTCAACACGCTCTAAACAATCCCCCCCCCTCGCTCCTGCATTTATTTGAAATAGGAGGGATTTACAATCATAATGTTCTAAGCAATAAGACACAACACAGAATATTTGATAATAAGAGGGTTTTTTCCCAGACATAGTATTTTAAGCAATAAGACACAACACATAATATTTGATATTATTCTAAGTAATAAGACACAACACAAAATATTTGATAATAAGAGGGTTTTTCCCCAGACATAGTATTCTAAGCAATAAGACACAACACATAATATTGGATCAACACCTGTCACGACCCGACCACATCCGATCACGTCCTTGGTCCAAGCGTCCTTCCATGGATGATGCTGAGTCTTCTTTTTGAAGGCGAAACATCTAAAATTGTCCATCATACTAATGCAAGCTAAGCAAATAAATGATAACTTCTATAATATATTTAACATTTCCCTCCTGTTTATCATGTATTTGCACAAATTCTCATATCATCTTACAGTCACTTCATTTCGATTTTTAACTGTAGAATCATTTTTATGAAACAAATACATTTACACTCAGAGTAAACCTGTCATATATGAATGTTGTAGTTTAAATATCGTAATCATCTGTATCAGGAAACAAATTAGTTAAAGCAAAATCATCATTATCATCATTTTCATCATTATCATCATTATCATCATACAGTAAGGGATACATAAGCTCCAGACGATTCTCCATGGGGGTTATGGCTGTGGTGATTAATTTACTGATTAATGACCGAATGCATGGGATACAACAACATCCACATAATGTCAGAATGGCTGCAAAAACAGCAATTGATATCAATATTGGTGAAATTAGGGTTTTATATCTACCAAAAACGTCCATCCAGCTGTCCCACAAAGAAGTGTCCACCCCAGAGTGGTTCTTCATCTTGTGATTGAGGGTCCGTAGACCATCGATGGCTCTGGTCAAGCTCCCATCCGAAGCAGTATTGTTTGGAATGTATGTACAACATTGTTCTCCAAACATACCGCAAACACCTCCCTCTCTTGCGAGGAGCATGTCGACAGCTATGCGGTTCTGGAACGTCATTAAAGAGGTAGCCTTGAGCTGCTCATGCACAGCTTCCAACCCACTCTGAGTCCAATTACCTAATCTCTGTACATTGAAGTGGATGTAGTTTATCCTATCAACATTTTTATTAATCGTACACCACCAGCATATGAAAGACTCAAATCCTCCTGCAATTTGGTCAGCCAATTTGTATTGATTTGGCACCCCACGAGGAACTCCTATGGCGTCTATGTATGTTGGATTATTTTGCCCCTGCCAGGACAAATCTCTTTTTTGTCTATGTTCTAGATTGGACAAAAACATTGGTGTCCTTTCCATTAAATTTTGAACAGGAATAGGGTATACTGACACATGCAATATCAAAGTAATAATAGCGCATAATCCAGATTTATCTTTAGGTAATCTATCAAACAGTCTATCATCTCCGCACCACCACCAGATGTCGCTCCGTGATATTGGCACAAAATTTGGTTTGACTTTTAAGATTACTTTACACTGTGTGTCGTTCAGTGGTCCTAATTTTTTCCCTTTATTAATCATGTTTATACAAGTGAAATTATTTGGTGCTACTAAAGTAGAAAACATTGGTTTGTGTTTATCTGCTTCTGTTACGGGATATATAGGATCCCATGATTTACACCTCTTTGTTGGTACAGTAGCGTTCATTAATGGAATAATACAATCTTGTGATATTTGTGCCGGAACTATGCGCAACAAAGGCCTGGGACCCATGCAAACTACACAATCTTTTCTCGTTACATTTGCTGCTTGTTCCACCAATAATAACCAATTATTATTTTGTCCTGAAACTCCTGTGACAACAAGAAACCAATCATCAGTAGTTATTTCGTTAATCGTTAAAATGTATCCACCTTTATTTGAAGTTTCTGATGGCATTTCTGGTTCGACATGGTTCCCATAACACAATGATACTTGGAAGTGGGGATCTTTTCCGCCAGTATATGCCCACAAGCTCACCGTCAAACACATTGGTTGATTTGATTCGTATTTCAATATTAAACTATGGACCGTTTTGCTTAAATTAAATTTCTTTCTATGTTCTTTTGCTGTTCTTTTTGACCAACTGGACCAATCATAACCTGTTTCACCAATAAGGTCTTCCCATTTAAAGCCTATAGTTGCATACCAGTCATATCTATATCCCCAATTTTGCCCATTCTCTTGAGCGTCATTTGTGAGAGCCGCATATGGAATTATGATTAAAGCAGCTTGATTTTGGGGGGCACAAAATATTAAACCCTTTTGCCGTGTTTGGAGGCCATGCCCACAAACTTGATCATCAGTTGTACCCCTTTTGACACGAGTTAATGATTCAATTTTTTTTATTATTGGGTTTGTCATATTGGTCCAGTTGGTAGGTGATTTTCCATCAAAAAAATGGGTTCTATCATTTAGGGTGGGACGTCCCATGTACCACAAAAACAAAACCAACACCATAGTAGCCGAAATTACTACGTATCCACTTATCAAATGTCGTAACCAATGTGGGTGTGCCATTCTGCTGAGTTCTCACTAAACGGGTTGGTGTCTTTTTTCTTCACTGACCAGCAAGCGTTTTCAGAATCTACACATCTGCTCCCGCTCCGTTATCAGACTTGAGCTCACCTTCCTTATTTGAGTACTCAGCTGAAATGACTCTTTTACAGTGTGTTAAATGAACCCACGTATTTCTTTCTGCTATTTTTAGGGCTGTTGGTGTTGTCAATAACACTTGATACGGTCCTTCCCACTTTGGTGAATGCCAGTGCTTCTTTTTGATGCTTCGAATTAGGACCCAGTCTCCCGGTCCAACCAACTTGGTTTCCTGCTGGGAAACATATTTACTTTTAGCAGATTCTTTTAAAACATTTTGTTTCTCTAACAACTTTCTCATGTAATCAGCTAAGTTTGTTTCGTCATCAAGTTCCCATTTTTGTTTAAATAACGGAAGTCTATAAGGTCTTCCAAACAACGCTTCGTAAGGTGTTAAACCTGTGGTGCTTGTAATGTTGATGTACATTTTAACGAGGTCAAGACACTGTGTCCATGACCTTCCTGTCTCTTCCATACATTTTTTCAGTCTATTTTTTATTGTCCCATTCATTCTTTCCACTAGACCTGCACTCTGAGGGTGGTAAGCACAATGGTTTTTTAAATTGATGTGGAACATGGTTCCTATTTTATTAATTATTTGGTTTACAAAATGAGTCCCATTGTCACTGTAAATGGTTTCAGGTATGCCATATCTTGGAATAATGTCTTTACATAGTGCTTTTGCCACCGTCAGAGCATCAGGTGATTTTGTTGGGAATAATTCGATCCATTTAGAAAATGCATCTATGATGACCAAGCAGTACTTCTTTCCTTCACTTTGACTTAATTCTATGTAATCCATGTGAATGCGTTGAAAAGGGTATGTAGGCACTGGGAATGTACCTCGAGTAGGTCGCAATTGCCCTTGCGGGTTATGTCGTGCACAGATCATGCATGCTCTACAATAATTCTTTGAATATAAATTGAAACCATAGGTTGTAAAGTGTCGATTTATCTGTGCCACCATCCCTCCAGTTGAGACATGTGATATTCCATGGCTCAATATCGCAGCCCATTTAAATAGGTTTTTTGGAAGTATTTGTTTCCCTTCTGTGCTAATGTAAATCTCATTTTGTAGTTTTGCACCTTGTTTTTCCCAATTATTGCGTTCTTGTTGTGGACTTTGTTGTTGCATATCTTTTAATGTTTGGTCATCTAATGTTTGTTGTTCAATCTGTTGTTTTAAACCTAAAAATGGTTTAAAGGCTGCTTCTCTCGCGGTTCTGTCAGCGAATGCGTTTCCTTTAGAAACCTTGTCTGTGCCTGATGTATGCGCAACACATTTACAAATTGCCACTTTTCGCGGATGTTGCACTGCCTGTAATAATTGTTTAAGTAATTCAGCATGAGTTACTGGCTTCCCTGTTGACGTAATCATTCCTCTGTTATCCCAATATTGCGCAAACACATGAACTGTGGAATAAGCATATTGGCTATCAGTATAGATTGTAACATCTTTATTTATCATTAGTTTGCATGCTTCGGTTAATGCTACTAATTCAGCAGCTTGGGCAGAGTATATAGTATCAGCTTTTAGTATAATGGTATCAGTTACCACCGCGTATCCTGTTTTTGTCTTACCTAGTTCATCTTTTTTCGAAGAACCATCTACATATAGAACCTGTCCATTACTTAATGGTTGATCTTTCAAATCACATCTACATTTAGCAGTTTGTTCAGCCAATTCCTGACAATCATGCTGTGTGCCTTCATCAGGCAATGGTATTAGTGTGGCTGGATTCAAGGTTGTGCATCGCTCAACAGTCAAATGTGGTTGTGACAGCAAAATGGCCATGCAAGATAAATGCCTTGCAAGTGATAAAAATGCCATATTGGTTTGCAATAGTAGAGCAGACACTGTATGCGGCACTTTAAGAGTTAATGGATGAAATAACACTATTATGGAACTGCTTTCTATTGCCATTGAAGCTGCCACAACTGCTCTGACACAATGAGGTAATGCACATGTCACGTTGTCTAATTTAGTCGAAAAATAAGCTATTGGTCTTAGCTTATCACCGTATTGTTGTGTAAGTACGGAGGTCATGTAATAGTTTTTACAATCTACCATTTGAATGAATGGTTTATCATAATTTGGAAGGGCCAGTGCAGTGCTGGACACCAAATGTTGTTTAATGTCACAGAAGGCCTTTTCTGCCTCTGTATTCCATTGAATAGGTGATGTCATTTTAAGGTTTGTTTCATACATCAATTTTGACAATGGTGCAACAATTTCTGCATAGTTTGGAATCCATGCTCTACAATAATTTGTCAGACCTAAAAATGACATCATATGTTTCTTTGTCTGTGGTTTAGGGGCTTTTAAAACTATAGCTTTTCTGTCCTCTAATATAGTCCTTCCTCCTTCACTTAAATTATGGCCTAGATATTTGACCTGTTTTTTACACCATTGTAATTTATTTTTGTTAACTTTATGTCCCTCTCCTGCTAGATGATGCAATAAGGCCAATGAATCTTTGATGCATGTGTCTTTATCTAGAGATGCCAGCAGCACGTCATCCACATAAAGTAAAATTTGGCTCCCTCCTGGGGGAGTGAATTTAGACATGCTTGTTTTCATTATTTGTGAATAAATGGTTGGACTTTCACAGTAACCTTGTGGCAATCTAGTAAATGTGTATTTTTTCCCTTCAAATGTGAATGCAAACCAAAATTGACTTTTCTTTTCTACTGGTATAGAAAAGAAAGCATTACTTATGTCTACCACTGTAAACACTTTAGCGCTTGGTTTCAATGAATTTAACAATGTGTGTGGATCTGGTACGCATGCTGCTCTCTGAATTACTGCAGAATTTACTGCCTGTAAATCTTGCACCATTCGCCAACCAATTGAAGGTGGGGCCTTTTTTACTGGAAAAATGGGTGTGTTACATGGTGAATCTGGACAATCCACTATAACTCCTGCCTTAATTAGTGCTTCAATTACTGGTTTGATTCCTTCATGTGCATCTGGTTTTAACGGATATTGACGAATCCCTGGTCTATATTCTGTTTTGGGTTTAATTTGTACTGGTAAAGCCCCTTTAATAAGGCCTATATCAAATGGTCCCGTGGACCATAATTCTTTGGGGACTTTTTTCAATGTTTCTTCATCAATTTCAGTGAGAATCATTTGGTCTAATCAAACAGGTTGCATGTGTTTCCCTTCATCAACCTGTATTGTCCAAAACACCGCCTTTCTAATTAGACCAGTTGATGCACTGTATTCCAGTTTGTTTTCTATTTGCTGCCAATCATCTATCTCTTGTCCTTGTTTTACTAATGTTCCCATATGTTTCCATTGTGACTCATAATCTTTGCACAACGAAACATGTGGGACACTTGTATTTTTATACAGTTCCTTTAATTTGTCTGGTAAAATAATTCCTGCCGCGACTTTTGCTTCATTATCTGAGTATAGATAATCTACAGTAATCTCATTAGGTGTCGCATGTCGTAACTTGTTTTCATATTCTAGGTCTGGCCCTTGTGTGTTATTGTACCACAGAATTATATGCAGCTGATCACATTGTTTTTTATCTTCAAATTCTGTGATAAGCTGCAAGGCTGCAGACACTAGGGCCTTCCCCATGTTTAACGGTGGTTTGTTTGTGATATCGATTGTGTAATAGAATGTATTTTCTTTGTTTTCCAGTGTTAAATAGAGGTCCTCTCTCTTTAATTCATGTTTTCGTTTCACTACAATATTTCCATTTGATGATGGAATGAGTACAAGTCCTAATTGGAATAAGCCATCTCTTCCCAACAAATTCACAGGGCACTCCGGGACTTCGAAAATGGGCATTCTACAAGTTTTTCCCTGTGGGTCTCTAATCCACACAGGCTCAAGTTCCATGGCAAAAGTAATTTGTCCATTTGCAGATCTCACTAGTGCCTTATGTCCCGATAATCTGGAACCTGGAATCTTTTCCCGACATGCAGTCCTACATGCCCCTGTATCGCAAAGAAATGTCATTTGTTTACCATTTACTGATAAAGTTATTTCAGGTTTTTCAGTGTCCAAACTCAGAATGTCCTGTAAATTGAAATCCACCTCCTCATTCTCTGTAATGTTTACACAGGAGGATTTGTTGAGTTGGGAAGCAGGCTGGCTTAGTCATGCAGTAGTTTGTCCGTATTCTCTTTTATTTTTATTAGGGCAATCACGCGCAATGTGACCTTTGTTTCCACAGCACCAACAGATGTTCTTATCACAATAATTTCGATTTCTATCATTTCTTACTCTCCAACGGCCTCTGCCGCGTCCCCTAAAATTATCTCTTTCTCTGCCTTGATAGTATATTTCTGCTCTTTCGTCGAGGAAGGCATCAATTTTTTTTTTCTTCTTTTTCTCTAACATTCTCTCTGCGTGGAGGGCATGATTAACATATTCCTCCAGTGGGCCAGTTGCTAGGTTTATCCAATGTTTATCTACCCATCTGTTAATGTGTTCTTTTGAATTCGCATGTAAAGCATTTTTTAACTGCTGTTGGTAAGGGCCCTGAGGACTAGCATCCTCATTCAAGCCGCTGTTTGCTTTAAAACAAGCAGTCATTCTAACTCTATATTCTTCAAAAAGTTCGTCATCCTTTTGTTTCACTCTATTAATTTCCGTGTAATTTGCTCTTTTGCGGAACCTGGCTGTGGTTCTCTCTATCAAACCCCTAACTCTATATTGTAATTCTTTGTCATCATGTGGCATTATAACACCATGGTGCTTTGGGTCCCAATCCCCTCGGCAAAGATGCCAATCTGGTCCCATTGCCGTCATCCAAACTTGTTGAGTCTCTGTCCCATTTAAATGATAAGATTGTCTAAGATTTTCTATTTCCTCAACAAACTGGACAATGTCTACTTTGTAAGGTGTGATGCCGGCTACGGCCTTTTTCACATCCTCATTTGTCCAGGTCCTATAGACCAAAAGAGTTTCTCTGCGATCTTCTTGTACATTCGGATTTGCCACTTCAATCATCGGAAATAAATCCATATCTCCCTCGTCTGAGGTTATATTTGTTATTTTGGGAGTGGGAGAAAATGTTTCTCCCAAATTTCTAGACCAATTCATTTGTACCCCTCCCGATCGTAAAATTCGTTGTGTTTGTGCCTCTTGAGTTGGAGGATTTTCATGAGGTGGCAAAACCGGGTACAATGGTGCTGATGCTTTTGTTTCCTTACTTTTTTTACAACTTTCTTCAATTATCTTTTTCTCGCTTGTTCTTATTATTGGTCCTGTCTCGTCATCTTCCTGTCTTTGAAACAACATATTTTTATGTCTACCTTCCTGCTCTTTTTGTTCATTTGTTAAGTGTTTCTTATTCTCCCTTCCTTTTTCTCTTTTTGACGCCATGTTTAACCAGAAGAGTAAGTCGTCAAATCCATCTTTTTGTATTTGTGATATATCATTTTTGTGTCGACACTTTATTTCGTTTTGAAGTTTCACTATTTTTTGCGAATTTAGCTGGCCAGCAAAACCGTATTTGGTTATCCACGTGTTTAAATGTTCTATTTTGGAAGGGTTTTGGAGTTGAACATATTTCCAATCTTTACATGTTAGGCCTATTTTTGGATCCGGTTTATTGTTGTTATTTCCCATTTTTGTGAATTTGGAAGTCAGTTCATTTGCACCTAGAGTGACCTAAATACTGACTTTATTCAAAAATGACAGGGTGACAATTAATGTCTGAGTTTTGGTAATTCTCAAGCTTCTACCCTAATTGGGGCGGAGAATTCTTGCCTTTGCTTCCAAACTCAGTTGTCACTTACAATCCTGTCTTATAAATTCATACTTTTACACATACACACGATATTAATAACGTTTTTATAAACACACGAAAACACGGAAACACAGAAACACAGAAATACAGAAATACAGAAATACGGAATTTAAGTACGTACAGGACTCCGCCGTCCCCACGGATTTTATCGGATTCCGTCCTCCATCTAACTTGCCAGGGACTAGTATTACACAAGGTTTATTCTGCCGCAGACTTCTTCGTCGCGCAATTCATTCACTCTTTTATTCCTTTTTCCTAAAAAAAAATTTTTTAAAATTTAACTCACCAAAGTCGTCTTCAATCCTTGGATTGTCGTCAACCTCCAGATCCCAGTTGAGAAGTCCGAAGACCAGTCCCGGAAAGGGTCTCAAATGCCGTGGCCACGGTCTCTTAACTGGATGTCAGCTCCACAACTGGAATCTTCGGGTGTGTTGACATCCGGCTCGAAGGACCAATTTATGTTGGATTAATCTTACCCAACATTATAATAGACACAAAAGGAATGAAGACGCTTGTTACTTTTTCTCATGAGGAGGGCGTATGGGAGATTGTTCAGATCACAGTCTCTCAACACGCTCTAAACAATCCCCCCCCCTCGCTCCTGCATTTATTTGAAATAGGAGGGATTTACAATCATAATGTTCTAAGCAATAAGACACAACACAGAATATTTGATAATAAGAGGGTTTTTTCCCAGACATAGTATTTTAAGCAATAAGACACAACACATAATATTGGATCAACACCTGTCACGACCCGACCACATCCGATCACGTCCTTGGTCCAAGCGTCCTTCCATGGATGATGCTGAGTCTTCTTTTTGAAGGCGAAACATCTAAAATTGTCCATCATACTAATGCAAGCTAAGCAAATAAATGATAACTTCTATAATATATTTAACAATAAAACATTCATTCAAATGGTAGATTGTAAAAGCTATTACATGACCTCCGTACTTACACAACTATACGGTGATAAGCTATACCAAGGGCTTATTTTTCGACTAAATTGGACAGCGTGACGTGTGCATTACCGCATTGTGTCAGAGCAGTTGTGGCAGCCTTGACGACAGTAGAGAGCAGTTCCACAATTGTGTTATTTCATCCATTAACTCTTAAAGTCCCACATACAGTGTCTGCTCTCCTATTGCAAACGAATATGGCGTTTTTATCACCTGCAAGACATTTATCTTGCATGGCCATCTTGCTGTCACAACCACATTTGACTGTTGAGCGATGCACAACCTTAAATCCACCCACACTAATACCCTTACTTGATGAAGGCACGCAGCATGATTGTCAGGAATTGGCTGAACAAGCTGCTGAATTCGTAGCATTAACCGAGGCATGCAAACTAATGATAAATAAAGATGGTACAATCTATACTGATAGCCAATATGAGTATTCCACAGCAAGAACACAATTATTGGGAAAAACAAAGTGCAAAACGATAAAATAAAATTTACATTAGCAAAGAAAAAACAAACAAAAAAAAAAACCTATTCAAATGGGCTGCTATATTGAGCCATGCTGTGTCACATGTCTCAACCGGAGGGATGGTGGCACAGATAGATTGACACTTTACAGCCCTAAAAATTCGCAGAAAGAAACACGTGGGTTCATTTAACACACTGTAAAAGAGTCATTTCAGCTGAGTACTCAAATAGGGAAGGTGAGCAAAAGTCTGATAACGGAGCGGGAGCAGATGTGTAGATTCTGAAAACGCTTGCTGGTCAGTGAAGAAAAAAGACACCAACCCTTTCAGTGAGAACTCAGCAGCAAGGCACACCCACGTTGGTTATGAGATTTGATAGGTTGTTACGTAGCAACTTTGGCTACTATGGTGTTGGTTTTGTTTCTGTGGTACATGGGACGTCCCACCCTAAATGATAAAACCAATTTTTTAGAGAGATAATCACCTACCAACTGGACCAATATGACGAACCCATTAATAAAAATGTTTTGAATCATTAACTCGTATCAAAAGGAGTACAGCTGATGACCAGAACTGTGGGCATGGCCTCCAAACGCGGCAAAACGGTTTAATATTTTGTGCCCCCCAAAATCAAACTGCTTTAATCATAATTCCATATGCGGCTCTCACCAAAGATGCTCAAGAGAATGGGCAGAATTGGGGATTTGGATATGACTGGTATGCAACTATAGGCTTTGGATGGGAACACCTCATTGGTGAAACAGGTTATGATTGGTCCAGTTGGTCACAAAAAATAGCAAAAGAACATAGAAAGAAGTTTAACATAAGCAAAACGGCCCATAGTTTAATATTGAAATACAAATCAAGTCACCCAGTGTGTTTGATGGTGAGCTTGTGGGCCTATTCTGGCGGAAAAGATCCCCACTTCCAAGTAGCATTGTGTTATAGGAACCGTGTTAAACCAGAAATGCCATTGAAAACTTCAAAGAAAGGTGGACAAATTTTAATGGTTAACAACATAACTACTGATGATTGGTTCCTTGTTGTCACAGGAGTTTCAGGACAAAATAACAATTGGTTACTATTGATGGAACAAGCAGCAAATGTAGCGAGAAAAGATTGTGTAGTTTGCATGGGTCCCAGGCCTTTGTTGCGCATAGTTCCGGCACAATTATCACAAGATTGTATTATTCCATTAATGAACGCTACTGTACCAACTAAGAGGTGTAAATCATGGGATCCTATATATCCCGTAACAAAAGCAGATAAAGACAAACCAATGTGTTGTACTTTAGTAGCACCAAATAATTTCACTTGTATAAACATGATTAGTAAAGGAAAAAAATTAGGACCACTGAACGACACACAGTGTAAAGTAACCTTAAAGGTCGGACCAAATTTTGTGCCAGTATCACGGAGCGACATCTGGTGGTGGTGCGGAGATGATAGACTGTTTGATAGATTACCTAAAGATATATCTGGATTGTGCGCTATTATCACTTTGACATTGCATGTGTCAGTATACCCTATGCCTGTTCAAGATTTAATGGAAAGGGCACCAATGTTTTTGTCCAATCTAGAACATAGACAAAAAAGGGATTTATCCTGGCAGAGGCAAAATTATCCAACATAAAACATACATCGACGCCATAGGTGTTCCTCGTGGGGTTCCTAATCAATACAAATTAGCTGACCAAGTTGCAGGAGGATTTGAATACTTCATATGCTGGTGGTGTACAATTAATAAAAATGTTGATGGGATAAACTATATCCACTTCAATGTACAGAGATTAGGAAATTGGACTCAGAGTGGGTTGGAAGCTGTGCACGAGCAGCTCAAGGACGTTCCAAAACCGCATAGCTGTCGACATGCTCCTCGCAAGAGAGGGAGGTGTTTGCGGTATGTTTGGAGAACAAACAATACTGCTTCAGATGGCAGCTTGACCAGAGCCATCGATGGTCTACGGACCCTCAATCAACACTCCTTGTGGGACAGCTGGATGGACGTTTTTGGTAAATACAAAAACCTAATTTCACCAATATTGATATCAATTGCTGTTTTTGCAGCCATTCTGACATTGTGTGGATGTTATTGTAGCCCATGCATTCGGGCTTTAATCAGTAGATTAATTACCACAGCAATTACCCCCACATGGAACCGTATGGAGCAGATTTATCCTTTATTGGAGGTTGATAATGATGACGATGATGATGATGTTGTTTTACCTGATTTGTTTCCTGATCCAGGTGATTACGATGTTTAAACTACAACATTCATGTATGACAAGTTTACTCTGAGTGTAAATGTATTTGTTTCATAAAAATGATTCTACAGTTAAAAAAAAATCGAAATGAAGTGACTGTAAAATGATATGAGAATTTGTGCAAATACATGATAAACAGGAGGGAAATGTTAAATATATTGTAGAAGTTATCATTTATTTGCTTAGCTTGCATTAGTATTATGGACCATTTTGAGAAAGGAACATGTCTCGCCTTCAAGAAGATGACTCAGCAGGAATCATCAGAGAGAAGGACGTGGCCGGGACGTGGCAGGTGTTGGTCCCATGTTTTCACCTTGAAACCCTACCCTTAGTGTGTTGTGTCTTGTAGCTTAGTACGTTATGTCTTGTAAACTTAGAAACCTCCCTGTTTCAAATAAATACAGGAGCGACGGGTGAGATTGTTTAGAGCGTATTGAGAGGCTGTAATCTGAACAATCTCCCATACGCCCTCCTCATGACAAAAACAAACCAGCGTCTTCATTCCTTTTGTGTCTATTTTTTATAATGTTGGGTAAGATAAATCCAACACAGACGAATTTAAGGTGGAGGTGGGACTGCATCAGGGATCAGCCCTGAGCCCCTTCCTGTTAGCAGTGGTGATGGATAGGCTGACAGATGAAGTTAGACTGGAATCACCGTGGACCATGATGTTTGCAGATGACATTGTGATCTGCAGTGAAAGCAGGAAGCAGGTGGAGGAACAGTTAGAAAGATGGAGGCATGCACTGGAAAGCAGAGGAATGAAGACTAGCCGAAGTAAAACAGAATATATGTGCATGAATGAGAAGGGTGGTGGGGGAAGAGTGAGGCTACAGGGAGAAGATATAGCAAGGGTGGAGGACTTTAAATACTTGGGGTCAACTGTCCAGAGCAATGGTGAGTGTGGTCAGGAAGTGAAGAAACGTGTCCAAGCAGGTTGGAACGGGTGGAGGAAGGTGTCAGATGTGTTATGTGACAGAAGAGTCTGCTCGGATAAAGGGCAAAGTTTATAAAACAGTGGTGAGGCCAGCCATGATGTACGGATTAGAGACAGTGGCACTGAAGAGACAACAGGAAGCAGAGCTGGAGGTGGCGGAAATTAAGATGTTGAGGTTCGCTCTCGGGGTGACCAGGTTGGATAAAATTAGAAATGAGCTCATCAGAGGGACAGCCAAGGTTCCATGTTTTGGAGACAAAGTTAGAGAGAGCAGACTTTGATGGCTTGGACACGTCCAGAGGAGAAATAACGACTGTATTGGTAGAAGGATGATGAGGATGGAGCTGCCACGCAAGAGCGAGAGGAAGACCAAAGAGACGGTGGATGGATGTCGTGAGGGAAGATACGAGGGTCGTTGGTGTTCGAGAGGAGGATGCAGGCGATAGGCTTACATGGAAAAGGATGACGCGCTGTTTTTTTTAAGAAAGTTGAAGTGACAGGATTCCTGGTTTTCACCTCGGCGGCCCAGGTTTGACTACCGTTTTGGGAATGTTCGTTGAATCGCTTCTGAACTCTACCATTTAGACTTTGTCACCTCGTATGGTAACATTACCTGAGTTCTAGTATTATAGCATGGATCTTCACCCAGGGAACCAGGTCCGACTCCCAGAATGAGAGTATTTTTTTACCCAGCATTCCAGCAATTTGGCTGTTCATCCAGAAAACTTCCGATTGAGCTTGGGGGAAAAAACACAACAAAGGTGTAGTTCCTCAAAGACCCCTAATGATGACGACAAACAATGGACTTCGTTTTCCCTTGCCCGGACGCGGGCCACCGGGGCCCCCCACTGGAGCCAGGCCTGGTGGTGGGGCTCGAAGGCGAGCGCCTGGTGGCCGGGCCTGCACCCATGGGGCCCGGCCGGGCACAGCCCGAAAGGGTAACGTGGGTCCCCCTTCCCATGGGCTCACCACCTGTGGGAGGGGCCATAGGGGTCGGGTGCAGTGTGAGCTGGGCGGTGGCCAAAGGCGGGGACCTTGGCGATCCGATCCCCGGCTACAGAAGCTGGCTCTAGGGACGTGGAATGTCACCTCTCTGGCAGGGAAGGAGCCCGAGCTGGTGTGTGAGGTCGAGAAGTTCCGACTCGATATAGTCGGACTCGCCTCCACACACACCTGGGGCTCTGGTACCAGTCCTCTCGAGAGGGGTTGGACTCTCTTCCACTCTGGAGTTGCCCATGGTGAGAGGCGCCGAGCAGGTGTGGGTATACTTATTGCCCCCCGGCTCGGCGCCTGTACGTTGGGGTTCACCCCGGTGGACGAGAGGGTAGCCTCCCTCCGCCTTCGGGTGGGGGGACGGGTCCTGACTGTTGTTTGTGCCTATGCACCAAACAGCAGTTCAGAGTACCCACCCTTTTTGGAGTCCTTGGAGGGGGTGCTGGAGAGCGCTCCCGCTGGGGACTCCATTGTTCTGTTGGGGGACTTCAATGCTCACGTGGGCAATGACAGTGAGACCTGGAAGGGCGCGATTGGGAGGAACGGCCCCCCCGATCAGAACCCAAGCGGTGTTCTGTTATTGGACTTCTGTGCTCGTCACGGATTGTCCATAACGAACACCATGTTCAAGCATAAGGGTGTCCACACGTGCACTTGGCACCAGGACACCCTAGGTCGCAGTTCGATGATCGACTTTGTGGTCGTGTCATCGGACTTGCGGCCGCATGTCTTGGACACTCGGGTGAAGAGAGGGGCGGAGCTGTCAACTGATCACCACCTGGTGGTGAGTTGGCTCCGATGGTGGGGAAAGATGCCGGTCCGACGTGGCAGGCCCAAACGTATTGTGAGGGTCTGCTGGGAACGTCTGGCAGAATCCCCTGTCAGAAGGAGTTTCAACTCCCACCTCCGACAGAACTTTGCTCATGTTCCGGGGGAGGCGGGGGACATCGAGTCCGAGTGGACCATGTTCCGCGCCTCCATTGCTGAGGCGGCCGACCGGAGCTGTGGCCGTAAGGTGGTCGGTGCCTGTCGTGGCGGCAATCCCCGAACCCGTTGGTGGACACCAACGGTGAGGGATGCCGTCAAGCTGAAGAAGGAGTCCTATCGGGCCTTTTTGGCCTGTGGGACTCCTGAGGCAGCTGATGGGTACCGGCTGGCCAAGCGGAATGCAGCTCTGGTGGTCGCTGAAGCAAAAACCCGGGCATGGGAGGAGTTCGGTGAGGCCATGGAGAAAGACTTCCGGACGGCTTCGAGGAAATTCTGGTCCACCATCCGACGTCTCAGGAGAGGAAAGCAGTGCACCACCAACACTGTGTATAGTGGGGATGGGGCGCTGCTGACCTCGACTCGGGATGTTGTGAGTCGGTGGGGAGAATACTTCGAAGACCTCCTCAATTCCACCGACACGCATTCCCATGGGGAAGCAGAGTGTGGGTTCTCTGAGGCGGGCTCTCCTATCTCTGGGTTTGAGGTCACCGAGGTAGTTAAAAAGCTCCTCGGTGGCAGGGCCCCGGGGGTGGATGAGATTCGCCCGGAGTTCCTAAAGGCTCTGGATGTTGTGGGGCTGTCCTGGTTGACACGCCTCTGCAACATCGCGTGGACATCGGGGACAGTGCCTCTGGATTGGCAGACTGGGGTGGTGGTCCCCCTTTTTAAGAAGGGGGACCGGAGGGTGTGTTCCAACTACAGGGGGATCACACTGCTCAGCCTCCCTGGTAAGGTCTATTCAGGGGTGCTGGAGAGGAGGGTCCGTCGGGAAGTCGAATCTCAGATTCAGGAGGAGCAGTGTGGTTTTCGTCCTGGCCGTGGAACAGTGGACCAGCTCTACACCCTCGGCAGGGTCCTCGAGGGTGCATGGGAGTTCGCCCAACCAGTCTACATGTGTTTTGTGGACTTGGAGAAGGCGTTCGACCGTGTCCCTCGGGGAGTCCTGTGGAGAGTGCTTCGGGAGTATGGGGTACCGAACCCCCTGATACGGGCTGTTCGGTCCCTGTACGACCGGAGTCAGAGTTTGGTCCGCATATCCGGCAGTAAGTCGGACTCGTTCCCGGTGAGGGTTGGACTCCGCCAAGGCTGCCCTTTGTCGCCGATTCTGTTCATAACTTTTATGGACAGAATTTCTAGGCGCAGCCGAGGCGTAGAGGGGGTCCGGTTTGGTGGCCTCACTATTGCATCTCTGCTTTTTGCAGATGATGTGGTTCTGTTGGCTTCATCAAGCCGTGACCTCCAACTCTCATTGGAGCAGTTCGCAGCCGAGTGTGAAGCGGCTGGGATGAGAATCAGCACCTCCAAATCTGAGACCATGGTCCTCAGTCGGGAAAGGGTGGCATGCCATCTCCAGGTCGGGGATGAGATCCTGCCCCATGTGGAGGAATTCAAGAATCTTGGGGTCTTGTTCACGAGTGAGGGAAGAATGGAACGGGAGATCGACAGGCGGATCGGTGCAGCGTCTGCAGTGATGCGGACTTTGTATCGGTCCGTTGTGGTAAAGAAAGAGCTAAGCTGAAAGGCGAAGCTCTCAATTTACCGGTCGATCTTCATTCCTACCCTCACCTATGGTCATGAGCTGTGGGTCGTGACCGAAAGAACAAGATCCCGGATACAAGCGGCCGAAATGAGTTTCCTCCGCAGGGTGTCCGGGCTCTCCCTTAGAGATAGGGTGAGAAGCTCGGTCATCCGGGAGGATCTCAGAGTAGAGCCGCTACTCCTCCGCATTGAGAGGAGCCAGATGAGGTGGCTGGGGCATCTGATTCGGATGCCTCCCGGACGCCTCCCTGGTGAGGTGTTCCGGGCATGTCCCACCGGGAGGAGACCCCGGGGACGACCCAGGACGCGCTGGAGAGACTACATCCTTCGGCTGGCCTGGGAACGCCTCGGGATCCCCCCGGAAGAGCTGGATGAAGTGGCTGGGGAGAGGGTAGTCTGGGCGTCCCTGCTGAAGCTACTGCCCCCGCGACCCGACCCGGATAAGCGGTAGAGAATGGATGGATGGATGGGCATTGCTTTCAATCCTAAAGCTTTGGTTCGAGTTTTACACACATTTGCAGTTTTTATGGCTTAAAAAGGCTTCCAGGGCCTCTACTGTAAACTTTTTTTATTTTCACTCATAACTTCACAAAGGATGCTTTCCCAGTATATTCTCTTGCATTTTAGAGTATAACTCTCCCGTTTATACAAGTTCCAGGCAGTGGTTTGAATCCCAAAGCTTTGGGTGGACTTTTATACACATTTGCAGTTTTTATTGCTTAAAAATGCTTCCCAGCGCCTGCTCTACACTTTTTTTATTTTGACTCATAACTTCACAAAGGATGCTTTCCAAGTAATTTCTCTTGCATTTTAGAGTATAACTCTCCCCTTTATACAAGTTCCAGGCAGTGCTTTGAATCCCAAAGCTTTGGGTGGACTTTTAGACACATTTGCGGTTTTAATCGCTTAAAAATGCTTCCCAGCGCCTGATGAACACTTGTTTTATTTCACTCATAACTTCACAAAGGATGCTTTGCAAGTATTTTCTCTTGCATTTTAGAGTAGAAATCTGCCTTTTATACTAGTTACAGGCAGTGGTTTCAATCCTAAAGCTTTGGTTGGAGTTTTACACACATTTGCAGTTTTTATTGCTTAAAAATGCTTCCCAGTGCCTGCTGTACACTTTTTTTATTTTGACTCATAACTTCACAAAGGTTGCATTCCAAGTAAATTCGCTTTCATTTTAGAGTAGAAATCTTCCCTTTATACTAGTTACAGGCATTGCTTTCAATCCTAAAGCTTTGATTGGAGTTTTACACACATTTGCAGTTTTTATTGCTTAAAAATGCTTCCCAGCACCTGCTGTACACTTCTTTTTATTTTGACTCATAACTTCACAAAGGTTGCTTTCCAAGTAAATTCTCTTGCATTTTAGAGTATAACTTTCCCCTTTATACTAGTTACAGGCAGTGGTTTGAATCCCAAAGCTTTGGGTGGACTTTTATACACATTTGCAGTTTTTATTGCTTAAAAATGCTTCCCAGCGCCTGCTCTACACTTTTTTTATTTTGACTCATAACTTCACAAAGGATGCTTTCCAAGTAATTTCTCTTGCATTTTAGAGTATAATTCTCCCCTTTATACAAGTTCCAGGCAGTGCTTTGAATCCCAAAGCTTTGGGTGGACTTTTAGACACATTTGCGGTTTTTATCGCTTAAAAATGCTTCCCAGCACCTGATGAACACTTGTTTTATTTTCACTCATAACTTCACAAGGATGCTTTGCAAGTATTTTCGCTTGCATTTTAGAGTAGAAATCTGCCTTTTATACTAGTTACAGGCAGTGGTTTAAATCCTAAAGCTTTGGTTGGAGTTTTACACACATTTGCAGTTTTTATTGCTTAAAAATGCTTCCCAGCACCTGCTGTACACTTTTTTTAAATTTTGACTCATAACTTCACAAAGGTTGCTTTCCAAGTACATTATCTTGCATTTTAGAGTATAACTCTCATCTTTATACTAGTTACAGGCAGTGGTTTGAATCCCAAAGCTTTGGGTGGACTTTTATACACATTTGCAGTTTTTATTGCTTAAAAATGCTTCCCAGCGCCTGCTCTACACTTTTTTTATTTTGACTCATAACTTCACAAAGGATGCTTTCCAAATAATTTCTCTTGCATTTTAGAGTATAACTCTCCCCTTTATACAAGTTCCAGGCAGTGGTTTGAATCCCAAAGCTTTGGGTGGACTTTTAGACACATTTGCAGTTTTTATTGCTTAAAAATGCTTCCCAGCGCCTGCTCTACCCTTTTTTTATTTTGACTCATAACTTCACAAAGGATGCTTTCCAAGTAATTTCTCTTGCATTTTAGAGTATAACTCTCACCTTTATACTAGTTACAGGCAGTGGTTTGAATCCCAAAGCTTTGGGTGGACTTTTATACACATTTGCAGTTTTTATTGCTTAAAAATGCTTCCCAGCGCCTGATGAATACTTGTTTTTTTTCACTCATAACTTCACAAAGGATGCTTTGCAAGTATTTTCTCTTGCATTTTAGAGTAGAAATCTGCCTTTTATACTAGTTACACGCAGTGGTTTCAATCCTAAAGCTTTGGTTGGAGTTTTACACACATTTGCAGTTTTTATTGCTTAAAAATGCTTCCCAGCACCTGCTGTACACTTTTTTAAAATTTTGAATCATAACTTCACAAAGGTTGCTTTCCAAGTACATTATCTTGCATTTTAGAGTATAACTCTCACCTTTATACTAGTTACAGGCAGTGGTTTGAATCCCAAAGCTTTGGGTGGACTTTTATACACATTTGCAGTTTTTATTGCTTAAAAATGCTTCCCAGCGCCTGCTCTACACTTTTTTTATTTTGACTCATAACTTCACAAAGGATGCTTTCCAAATAATTTCTCTTGCATTTTAGAGTATAACTCTCCCCTTTATACAAGTTCCAGGCAGTGGTTTGAATCCCAAAGCTTTGGGTGGACTTTTAGACACATTTGCAGTTTTTATTGCTTAAAAATGCTTCCCAGCGCCTGCTCTACCCTTTTTTTTTTTGACTCATAACTTCACAAAGGATGCTTTCCAAGTAATTTCTCTTGCATTTTAGAGTATAACTCTCACCTTTATACTGGTTACAGGCAGTGGTTTGAATCCCAAAGCTTTGGGTGGACTTTTATACACATTTGCAGTTTTTATTGCTTAAAAATGCTTCCCAGCGCCTGCTCTACACTTTTTTTATTTTGACTCATAACTTCACAAAGGATGCTTTCAAAGTAATTTCTCTTGCATTTTAGAGTATAACTCTCCCCTTTATACAAGTTCCAGGCAGTGGTTTGAATCCCAAAGCTTTGGGTGGACTTTTAGACACATTTGCGGTTTTTATCGCTTAAAAATGCTTCCCAGCACCTGATGAACACTTGTTTTATTTTCACTCATAACTTCACAAAGGATGCTTTGCAAGTATTTTCTCTTGCATTTTATAGTAGAAATCTGCCTTTTATACTAGTTACAGGCAGTGGTTTCAATCCTAAAGCTTTGGTTGGAGTTTTACACACATTTGCAGTTTTTATTGCTTAAAAATGCTTCCCAGTGCCTGCTGTACACTTTTTTTATTTTGACTCATAACTTCACAAAGGTTGCATTCCAAGTAAATTCGCTTTCATTTTAGAGTAGAAATCTTCCCTTTATACTAGTTACAGGCATTGCTTTCAATCCTAAAGCTTTGGTTGGAGTTTTACACACATTTGCAGTTTTTATTGCTTAGAAATGCTTCCCAGCACCTGCTGTACACTTGTTTTTATTTTGACTCATAACTTCACAAAGGTTGCTTTCCAAGTAAATTCTCTTGCATTTTAGAGTATAACTCTCCCCTTTATACTAGTTACAGGCAGTGGTTTGAATCCCAAAGCTTTGGGTGGACTTTTATACACATTTGCAGTTTTTATTGCTTAAAAATGCTTCCCAGCGCCTGCTCTACACTTTTTTTTTTTACTCATAACTTCACAAAGGTTGCTTTCCAAGTAAATTCTCTTGCATTTTAGAGTATAACTCTCACCTTTATACTAGTTGCAGGCAGTGGTTTGAATCCTCAAGCTTTGGTTGGAGTTTTACACACATTTGCAGTTTTTATGGCTTAAAAAGGCTTCCCAGGGCCTCTGCTGTAAACTTTTTTTATTTTCACTCATAACTTCACAAAGGATGCATTCCAAGTAAATTCGATTTCATTTTAGAGTAGAAATCTTCCCTTTATACCAGTTGCAGGCATTGCTTTCAATCCTAAAGCTTTGATTGGAGTTTTACACACATTTGCAGTTTTTATTGCTTAAAAATGCTTCCCAGCACCTGCTGTACACTTCTTTTTATTTTGACTCATAACTTCACAAAGGTTGCTTTCCAAGTAAATTCTCTTGCATTTTAGAGTATAACTCTCCCCTTTATACTAGTTACAGGCAGTGGTTTGAATCCCAAAGCTTTGGGTGGACTTTTATACACATTTGCAGTTTTTATTGCTTAAAAATGCTTCCCAGCGCCTGCTGTACACTTTTTTTATTTTGACTCATAACTTCAAAAAGGTTGCTTTCCAAGTAAATTCTCTTGCATTTTAGAGTATAACTCTCACCTTTATACTAGTTACAGGCAGTGGTTTGAATCCTCAAGCTTTGGTTGGAGTTTTACACACATTTGCAGTTTTTATGGCTTAAAAGGCTTCCCAGGGCCTCTGCTGTAAACTTTTTTTATTTTCACTCATAACTTCACAAAGGATGCTTTCCCAGTATATTCTCTTGCATTTTAGAGTAGAACTCTCCCGTTTATACAAGTTCCAGGCAGTGGTTTGAATCCCAAAGCTTTGGGTGGACTTTTATACACATTTGCAGTTTTTATTGCTTAAAAATGCTTCCCAGCGCCTGCTCTACACTTTTTTTATTTTGACTCATAACTTCACAAAGGATGCTTTCCAAGTAATTTCTCTTGCATTTTAGAGTATAACTCTCCCCTTTATACAAGTTCCAGGCAGTGCTTTGAATCCCAAAGCTTTGGATGGACTTTTAGACACATTTGCGGTTTTTATCGCTTAAAAATGCTTCCCAGCGCCTGATGAACACTTGTTTTATTTTCACTCATAACTTCACAAAGGATGCTTTGCAAGTATTTTCTCTTGCATTTTAGAGTAGAAATCTGCCTTTTATACTAGTTACAGGCAGTGGTTTCAATCCTAAAGCTTTGGTTGGAGTTTTACACACATTTGCAGTTTTTATTGCTTAAAAATGCTTCCCAGCACCTGCTGTACACTTCTTTTTATTTTGACTCATAACTTCACAAAGGTTGCTTTCCAAGTAAATTCTCTTGCATTTTATAGTATAACTCTCCCCTTTATACTAGTTACAGGCAGTGGTTTGAATCCCAAAGCTTTGGGTGGACTTTTATACACATTTGCAGTTTTTATTGCTTAAAAATGCTTCCCAGCGCCTGCTCTACACTTTTTTTATTTTGACTCATAACTTCAAAAAGGTTGCTTTCCAAGTAAATTCTCTTGCATTTTAGAGTATAACTCTCACCTTTATACTAGTTACAGGCAGTGGTTTGAATCCTCAAGCTTTGGTTGGAGTTTTACACACATTTGCAGTTTTTATGGCTTAAAAAGGCTTCCCAGGGCCTCTGCTGTAAACTTTTTTTATTTTCACTCATAACTTCACAAAGGATGCTTTCCCAGTATATTCTCTTGGATTTTAGAGTATAACTCTCCCGTTTATACAAGTTCCAGGCAGTGGTTTGAATCCCAAAGCTTTGGGTGGACTTTTAGACACATTTGCAGTTTTTATCGCTTAAAAATGCTTCTCAGCGCCTCTGCTGTACACTTTTTTTATTTTCACTCATAACTTCACAAAGGATGCTTT
This sequence comes from Phyllopteryx taeniolatus, assembly GCF_024500385.1. NCBI lineage: Eukaryota > Metazoa > Chordata > Actinopteri > Syngnathiformes > Syngnathidae > Phyllopteryx > Phyllopteryx taeniolatus. The sequence goes on from NW_026903679.1 coordinate 40,125, forward strand.
CCAAGTAAATTCTCTTACATTTTAGCGTATAACTCTCCCCTTTATACTAGTTACAGGTAGTGGTTTCAATCCTAAAGCCTTGGTTGGAGTTTTACACACATTTGCAGTTTTTATGGCTTAAAAATGCTTCCCAGCGCCTCTGCTGTACACTTTTTTATTTTCACTCATAACTTCACAAAGGATGCTTTCCCAGTAAAATCGCATTCATTTTAGAGTAGAACTCTGCCCTTTATACTAGTTCAAGGCAGTGGTTTGAATCCCAAAGCTTTGGGTGGACTTTTAGACACATTTGCAGTTTTTATTGCTTAAAATGCTTCCCAGCGCCTGCTGTACACGTTTTTTTATTTTCACTCATAACTTCACAATGGATGCTTTCCCAATATATTCTCTTGCATTTTAAAGTAGAACTCTGCCCTTTATCCTAGTTACAGGCAATGGTTTCAATCCTAAAGCTTTGGATGGAGTTTTACACACATTTGCAGTTTTTATTGCTTAAAAATGCTTCCCAGTGCCTGCTGTACACTTTTTTAATTTTGACTCGTAACTTCACAAAGGTTGCTTTCCAAGTAAATTCTCTTGCATTTTAGAGTACAACTCTCCCCTTTATACAAGTTCCAGGCAGTGCTTTGAATCCCAAAGCTTTGGGTGGACTTTTAGACACATTTGCGGTTTTTATCGCTTAAAAATTCTTCCCAGCGCCTGATGAACACTTGTTTTATTTTCACTCATAACTTCACAAAGGATGCTTTGCAAGTATTTTCTCTTGCATTTTAGAGTAGAAATCTGCCTTTTATACTAGTTACAGGCAGTGGTTTCAATCCTAAAGCTTTGGTTGGAGTTTTACACACATTTGCAGTTTTTATTGCTTAAAAATGCTTCCCAGTGCCTGCTGTACACTTTTTTAATTTTGACTCATAACTTCACAAAGGTTGCATTCCAAGTAAATTCGCTTTCATTTTAGAGTAGAAATCTTCCCTTTATACTAGTTACAGGCATTGCTTTCAATCCTAAAGCTTTGATTGGAGTTTTACACACATTTGCAGTTTTTATTGCTTAAAAATGCTTCCCAGCACCTGCTGTACACTTCTTTTTATTTTGACTCATAACTTCACAAAGGTTGCTTTCCAAGTAAATTCTCTTGCATTTTATAGTATAACTCTCCCCTTTATACTAGTTACAGGCAGTGGTTTGAATCCCAAAGCTTTGGGTGGACTTTTAGACACATTTGCAGTTTTTATTGCTTAAAAATGCTTCCCAGCGCCTGCTGTACACGTTTTTTTATTTTCACTCATAACTTCACAATGGATGCTTTCCCAATATATTCTCTTGCATTTTAAAGTAGAACTCTGCCCTTTATCCTAGTTACAGGCAATGGTTTCAATCCTAAAGCTTTGGATGGAGTTTTACACACATTTGCAGTTTTTATTGCTTAAAAATGCTTCCCAGTGCCTGCTGTACACTTTTTTAATTTTGACTCGTAACTTCACAAAGGTTGCTTTCCAAGTAAATTCTCTTGCATTTTAGAGTACAACTCTCCCCTTTATACAAGTTCCAGGCAGTGCTTTGAATCCCAAAGCTTTGGGTGGACTTTTAGACACATTTGCGGTTTTTATCGCTTAAAAATGCTTCCCAGCGCCTGATGAACACTTGTTTTATTTTCACTCATAACTTCACAAAGGATGCTTTGCAAGTATTTTCTCTTGCATTTTAGAGTAGAAATCTGCCTTTTATACTAGTTACAGGCAGTGGTTTCAATCCTAAAGCTTTGGTTGGAGTTTTACACACATTTGCAGTTTTTATTGCTTAAAAATGCTTCCAGTGCCTGCTGTACACTTTTTTAATTTTGACTCATAACTTCACAAAGGTTGCATTCCAAGTAAATTCGCTTTCATTTTAGAGTAGAAATCTTCCCTTTATACTAGTTACAGGCATTGCTTTCAATCCTAAAGCTTTGATTGGAGTTTTACACACATTTGCAGTTTTTATTGCTTAAAAATGCTTCCCAGCACCTGCTGCACACTTCTTTTTATTTTGACTCATAACTTCACAAAGGTTGCTTTCCAAGTAAATTCTCTTGCATTTTATAGTATAACTCTCCCCTTTATACTAGTTACAGGCAGTGGTTTGAATCCCAAAGCTTTGGGTGGACTTTTATACACATTTGCAGTTTTTATTGCTTAAAAATGCTTCCCAGCGCCTGCTCTACACTTCTTTTTATTTTGACTCATAACTTCACAAAGGTTGCTTTCCAAGTAAATTCTCTTGCATTTTATAGTATAACTCTCCCCTTTATACTAGTTACAGGCAGTGGTTTCAATCCTAAAGCCTTGGTTGGAGTTTTACACACATTTGCAGTTTTTATGGCTTAAAAATGCTTCCCAGCGCCTCTGCTGTACACTTTTTTTATTTTCACTCATAACTTCACAAAGGATGCTTTCCCAGTAAAATCGCATTCATTTTAGAGTAGAACTCTGCTCTTTATACTAGTTCAAGGCAGTGGTTTGAATCCCAAAGCTTTGGGTGGACTTTTAGACACATTTGCAGTTTTTATAGCTTAAAAATGCTTCCCAGCGCCTGCTGTACACGTTTTTTTATTTTCACTCATAACTTCACAATGGATGCTTTCCCAATATATTCTCTTGCATTTTAGAGTAGAACTCTGCCCTTTATCCTAGTTACAGGCAATTGTTTCAATCCTAAAGCTTTGGATGGAGTTTTACACACATTTGCACTTTTTATTGCTTAAAAATGCTTCCCAGTGCCTGCTGTACACTTTTTTATTTTGACTCATAACTTCACAAAGGATGCTTTCCAAGTAATTTCTCTTGCATTTTAGAGTATAACTCTCCCCTTTATACAAGTTCCAGGCAGTGCTTTGAATCCCAAAGCTTTGGGTGGACTTTTAGACACATTTGCGGTTTTTATCGCTTAAAAATGCTTCCCAGCGCCTGATGAACACTTGTTTTATTTTCACTCATAACTTCACAAAGGATGCTTTGCAAGTATTTTCTCTTGCATTTTAGAGTAGAAATCTGCCTTTTATACTAGTTACAGGCAGTGGTTTCAATCCTAAAGCTTTGGTTGGAGTTTTACACACATTTGCAGTTTTTATTGCTTAAAAATGCTTCCCAGCACCTGCTGTACACTTCTTTTTATTTTGACTCATAACTTCACAAAGGTTGCTTTCCAAGTAAATTCTCTTGCATTTTATAGTATAACTCTCCCCTTTATACTAGTTACAGGCAGTGGTTTGAATCCTAAAGCTTTGGTTGGAGTTTTACACACATTTGCAGTTTTTATGGCTTAAAAATGCTTCCCAGCGCCTGCTCTACACTTTTTTTATTTTGACTCATAACTTCAAAAAGGTTGCTTTCCAAGTAAATTCTCTTGCATTTTAGAGTATAACTCTCACCCTTATACTAGTTACAGGCAGTGGTTTGAATCCTCAAGCTTTGGTTGGAGTTTTACACACATTTGCAGTTTTTATGGCTTAAAAGGCTTCCCAGGGCCTCTGCTGTAAACTTTTTTTATTTTCACTCATAACTTCACAAAGGATGCTTTCCCAGTATATTCTCTTGGATTTTAGAGTATAACTCTCCCGTTTATACAAGTTCCAGGCAGTGGTTTGAATCCCAAAGCTTTGGGTGGACTTTTAGACACATTTGCAGTTTTTATCGCTTAAAAATGCTTCTCAGCGCCTCTGCTGTACACTTTTTTTATTTTCACTCATAACTTCACAAAGGATGCTTTCCAAGTAAATTCTCTTACATTTTAGCGTATAACTCTCCCCTTTATACTAGTTACAGGTAGTGGTTTCAATCCTAAAGCCTTGGTTGGAGTTTTACACACATTTGCAGTTTTTATGGCTTAAAAATGCTTCCCAGCGCCTCTGCTGTACACTTTTTTTATTTTCACTCATAACTTCACAAAGGATGCTTTCCCAGTAAAATCGCATTCATTTTAGAGTAGAACTCTGCCCTTTATACTAGTTCAAGGCAGTGGTTTGAATCCCAAAGCTTTGGGTGGACTTTTAGACACATTTGCAGTTTTTATTGCTTAAAAATGCTTCCCAGCGCCTGCTGTACACGTTTTTTTATTTTCACTCATAACTTCACAATGGATGCTTTCCCAATATATTCTCTTGCATTTTAAAGTAGAACTCTGCCCTTTATCCTAGTTACAGGCAATGGTTTCAATCCTAAAGCTTTGGATGGAGTTTTACACACATTTGCAGTTTTTATTGCTTAAAAATGCTTCCCAGTGCCTGCTGTACACTTTTTTAATTTTGACTCGTAACTTCACAAAGGTTGCTTTCCAAGTAAATTCTCTTGCATTTTAGAGTACAACTCTCCCCTTTATACAAGTTCCAGGCAGTGCTTTGAATCCCAAAGCTTTGGGTGGACTTTTAGACACATTTGCGGTTTTTATCGCTTAAAAATGCTTCCCAGCGCCTGATGAACACTTGTTTTATTTTCACTCATAACTTCACAAAGGATGCTTTGCAAGTATTTTCTCTTGCATTTTAGAGTAGAAATCTGCCTTTTATACTAGTTACAGGCAGTGGTTTCAATCCTAAAGCTTTGGTTGGAGTTTTACACACATTTGCAGTTTTTATTGCTTAAAAATGCTTCCCAGTGCCTGCTGTACACTTTTTTAATTTTGACTCATAACTTCACAAAGGTTGCATTCCAAGTAAATTCGCTTTCATTTTAGAGTAGAAATCTTCCCTTTATACTAGTTACAGGCATTGCTTTCAATCCTAAAGCTTTGATTGGAGTTTTACACACATTTGCAGTTTTTATTGCTTAAAAATGCTTCCCAGCACCTGCTGTACACTTCTTTTTATTTTGACTCATAACTTCACAAAGGTTGCTTTCCAAGTAAATTCTCTTGCATTTTATAGTATAACTCTCCCCTTTATACTAGTTACAGGCAGTGGTTTGAATCCCAAAGCTTTGGGTGGACTTTTATACACATTTGCAGTTTTTATTGCTTAAAAATGCTTCCCAGCGCCTGCTCTACACTTTTTTTATTTTGACTCATAACTTCAAAAAGGTTGCTTTCCAAGTAAATTCTCTTGCATTTTAGAGTATAACTCTCACCTTTATACTAGTTACAGGCAGTGGTTTGAATCCTCAAGCTTTGGTTGGAGTTTTACACACATTTGCAGTTTTTATGGCTTAAAAAGGCTTCCCAGGGCCTCTGCTGTAAACTTTTTTTATTTTCACTCATAACTTCACAAAGGATGCTTTCCCAGTATATTCTCTTGGATTTTAGAGTATAACTCTCCCGTTTATACAAGTTCCAGGCAGTGGTTTGAATCCCAAAGCTTTGGGTGGACTTTTAGACACATTTGCAGTTTTTATCGCTTAAAAATGCTTCTCAGCGCCTCTGCTGTACACTTTTTGTATTTTCACTCATAACTTCACAAAGGATGCTTTCCAAGTAAATTCTCTTACATTTTAGCGTATAACTCTCCCCTTTATACTAGTTACAGGCAGTGGTTTCAATCCTAAAGCCTTGGTTGGAGTTTTACACACATTTGCAGTTTTTATGGCTTAAAAATGCTTCCCAGCGCCTCTGCTGTACACTTTTTTTATTTTCACTCATAACTTCACAAAGGATGCTTTCCCAGTAAAATCGCATTCATTTTAGAGTAGAACTCTGCCCTTTATACTAGTTCAAGGCAGTGGTTTGAATCCCAAAGCTTTGGGTGGACTTTTAGACACATTTGCAGTTTTTATAGCTTAAAAATGCTTCCCAGCGCCTGCTGTACACGTTTTTTTATTTTCACTCATAACTTCACAATGGATGCTTTCCCAATATATTCTCTTGCATTTTAGAGTAGAACTCTGCCCTTTATCCTAGTTACAGGCAATTGCTTCAATCCTAAAGCTTTGGATGGAGTTTTACACACATTTGCACTTTTTATTGCTTAAAAATGCTTCCCAGTGCCTGCTGTACACTTTTTTATTTTGACTCATAACTTCACAAAGGTTGCATTCCAAGTAAATTCGCTTTCATTTTAGAGTAAAAATCTGTCCTTTATACTAGTTACAGGCATTGCTTTCAATCCTAAAGCTTTGGTTGGAGTTTTACACACATTTGCAGTTTTTATTGCTTAAAAATGCTTCCCACCACCTGCTGTAAACTTTTTTTTAATTTTGACTCATAACTTCACAAAGGTTGCTTTCCAAGTAAATTATCTTGTATTTTAGAGTATAACTCTCACCTTTATACTAGTTAAAGGCAGTGGTTTGAATCCCAAAGCTTTGGGTGGAGTTTTATACACATTTGCAGTTTTTATTGCTTAAAAATGCTTCCTAACGCCTGCTCTACACTTTTTTTATTTTGACTCATAACTTCACAAAGGATGCTTTCCAAGTAATTTCTCTTGCATTTTAGAGTATAACTCTCCCCTTTATACAAGTTCCAGGCAGTGGTTTGAATCCCAAAGCTTTGGGTGGACTTTTAGACACATTTGCGGTTTTTATCGCTTAAAAATGCTTCCCAGCGCCTGATGAACACTTGTTTTATTTTCACTCATAACTTCACAAAGGATGCTTTCCAAGTAATTTCTCTTGCATTTAGAGTATAACTCTCCCCTTTATACAAGTTCCAGGCAGTGGTTTGAATCCTCAAGCTTTGGTTGGAGTTTTACACACATTTGCAGTTTTTATGGCTTAAAAAGGCTTCCCAGGGCCTCTGCTGTAAACTTTTTTTATTTTCACTCATATCTTCACAAAGAATGCTTTCCCAGTATATTCTCTTGCATTTTAGAGTATAACTCTCCCGTTTACACAAGTTCCAGGCATTGGTTTGAATCCCAAAGCTTTGGGTGGACTTTTAGACACATTTGCAGTTTTTATCGCTTAAAAATGCTTCCCAGCGCCTCTGCTGTACACTTTTTTCATTTTCACTCATAACTTCACAAAGGATGCTTTCCAAGTAAATTCTCTTACATTTTAGCGTATAACTCTCCCCTTTATACTAGTTACAGGCAGTGGTTTCAATCCTAAAGCTTTGGTTGGAGTTTTACACACATTTGAAGTTTTTATTGCTTAAAAAATGCTTCCCAGCGCCTCTGCTGTACACTTTTTTTATTTTCACTCATAACTTCACAAAGGATGCTTTCCCAGTATATTCTCTTGCATTTTAGAGTATAACTCTCCCGTTTATACAAGTTCCAGGCATTGGTTTGAATCCCAAAGCTTTGGGTGGACTTATATACACATTTGCAGTTTTTTATTGCTTAAAAATGCTTCCCAGCGCCTGCTCTACACTTTTTTTATTTTGACTCATAACTTCACAAAGGATGCTTTCCAAGTAATTTCTCTTGCATTTTAGAGTATAACTCTCACCTTTATACTAGTTGCAGGCAGTGGTTTGAATTCTCAAGCTTTGGTTGGAGTTTTACACACATTTGCAGTTTTTATGGCTTAAAAAGGCTTCCCAGGGCCTCTGCTGTAAACTTTTTTCATTTTCACTCATAACTTCACAAAGGATGCTTTCCCACTATATTCTCTTGCATTTTAGCGTATAACTCTCCCCTTTATACTAGTTACAGGCAGTGGTTTCAATCCTAAAGCTTTGGTTGGAGTTTTACACACATTTGCAGTTTTTATTGCTTAAAAATGCTTCCCAGCGCCTCTGCTGTACACTTTTTTTATTTTCACTCATAACTTCACAAAGGATGCTTTCCCAGTAAATTCGCATTCATTTTAGAGTAGAACTCTGCCCTTTATACTAGTTCAAGGCAGTGGTTTGAATCCCAAAGCTTTGGGTGGACTTTTAGACACATTTGCAGTTTTTTTTGCGTAAAAAAGCTTCCCAGCGCCTGCTGTACACTTCTTTTTATTTTCACTCATAACTTCACAATGGATGCTTTCCCAATATATTCTCTTGCATTTTAGAGTAGAACTCTGCCCTTTATCCTAGTTACAGGCAGTGGTTTCTATCCTAAAGCTTTGGATGGAGTTTTACACACATTTGCAGTTTTTATTGCTTAAAAATGCTTCCCAGTGCCTGCTGTACACTTTTTTAATTTTGACTCGTAACTTCACAAAGGTTGCTTTCCAAGTAAATTCTCTTGCATTTTAGAGTATAACTCTCCCCTTTATACTAGTTACAGGCAGTGGTTTGAATCCCAAAGCTTTGGGTGGACTTTTAGACACATTTGCAGTTTTTATCGCTTAAAAATGCTTCCCAGCGCCTCTGCTGTACACTTTTTTTATTTTCACTCATAACTTCACAAAGGATGCTTTCCCAGTAAATTCGCTTTCATTATAGAGAAGAACTCTGCCCTTTATACTAGTTACAGGCAGTGGTTTCAATCCTAAAGCTTTGGTTGGAGTTTTACACACATTTGCAATTTTTATTGCTTAAAAATGCTTCCCAGTGCCTGCTGTACACTTTTTTATTTTGACTCATAACTTCACAAAGGTTGCATTCCAAGTAAATTCGCTTTCATTTTAGAGTAGAAATCTGTCCTTTATACTAGTTACAGGGATTGCTTTCAATCCTAAAGCTTTGGTTGGAGTTTTACACACATTTGCAGTTTTTATTGCTTAAAAATGCTTCCCAGTGCCTGCTGTACACTCTTTTCATTTTGACTCATAACTTCACAAAGGTTGCTTTCCAAGTAAATTATCTTGTATTTAAGAGTATAACTCTCACCTTTATACTAGTTAAAGGCAGTGGTTTGAATCCCAAAGCTTTGGGTTGACTTTCATACACATTTGCAGTTTTTATTGCTTAAAAATTCTTCCTAACGCCTGCTCTACACTTTTTTTATTTTGACTCATAACTTCACAAAGGATGCTTTCCAAGTAATTTCTCTTGGATTTTAGAGTATAACTCTCCCCTTTATACAAGTTCCAGGCAGTGGTTTGAATCCCAAAGCTTTGGGTGGACTTTTAGACACATTTGCGGTTTTTATCGCTTAAAAATGCTTCCCAGCGCCTGATGAACACTTGTTTTATTTTCACTCATAACTTCACAAAGGATGCTTTGCAAGTATTTTCTCTTGCATTTTAGAGTAGAAATCTGCCTTTTATACTAGTTACAGGCAGTGGTTTAAATCCTAAAGCTTTGGTTGGAGTTTTACACACATTTGCAGTTTTTATTGCTTAAAAATGCTTCCCAGCACCTGCTGTACACTTTTTTTTAATTTTGACTCATAACTTCACAAAGGTTGCTTTCCAAGTAAATTATCTTGCATTTTAGAGTATAACTCTCACCTTTATACTAGTTACAGGCAGTGGTTTGAATCCCAAAGCTTTGGGTGGACTTTTATACACATTTGCAGTTTTTATTGCTTAAAAATGCTTCCCAGCGCCTGCTGTACAATTTTTTTATTTTGACTCATAACTTCACAAAGGATGCTTTCCCAGTAAATTCGCTTTCATTATAGAGAAGAACTCTGCCCTTTATACTAGTTACAGGCAGTGGTTTCAATCATAAAGCTTTGGTTGGAGTTTTACACACATTTGCAGTTTTTATTGCTTAAAAATGCTCTCCAGTGCCTGCTGTACACTTTTTTTTAATTTTGACTCATAACTTCACAAAGGTTGCTTTCCAAGTAAATTATCTTGCATTTTAGAGTAGAACTCTAACCTTTATACTAGTTAAAGGCAGTGGTTTGAATCCCAAAGCTTTGGGTGGACTTTTATACACATTTGCAGTTTTTATTGCTTAAAAATGCTTCCCAGCGCCTGCTCTACAATATTTTTATTTTGACTCATAACTTCACAAAGGATGGTTTCCAAGTAATTTCTCTTGCATTTTAGAGTATAACTCTCCCCTTTATACAAGTTCCAGGCAGTGGTTTGAATCCCAAAGCTTTGGGTGGACTTTTAGACACATTTGCGGTTTTTATCTTTTAAAAATGCTTCCCAACGCCTGATGAACACTTGTTTTATTTTCACTCATAACTTCACAAAGGATGCTTTGCAAGTATTTTCTCTTGCATTTTAGAGTAAAAATCTGCCTTTTATACTAGTTACAGGCAGTGGTTTCAATCCTAAAGCTTTGGTTGGATTTTTACACACATTTGCAGTTTTTATTGCTTAAAAATGCTTCCCAGCGCCTGCTCTACACTTTTTTTATTTTGACTCATAACTTCAAAAAGGTTGCTTTCCAAGTAAATTCTCTTGCATTTTAGAGTATAACTCTCACCTTTATACTAGTTACAGGCAGTGGTTTGAATCCTCAAGCTTTGGTTGGAGTTTTACACACATTTGCAGTTTTTATGGCTTAAAAAGGCTTCCCAGGGCCTCTGCTGTAAACTTTTTTTATTTTCACTCATAACTTCACAAAGGATGCTTTCCCAGTATATTCTCTTGGATTTTAGAGTATAACTCTCCCGTTTATACAAGTTCCAGGCAGTGGTTTGAATCCCAAAGCTTTGGGTGGACTTTTAGACACATTTGCAGTTTTTATCGCTTAAAAATGCTTCTCAGCGCCTCTGCTGTACACTTTTTGTATTTTCACTCATAACTTCACAAAGGATGCTTTCCAAGTAAATTCTCTTACATTTTAGCGTATAACTCTCCCCTTTATACTAGTTACAGGCAGTGGTTTCAATCCTAAAGCCTTGGTTGGAGTTTTACACACATTTGCAGTTTTTATGGCTTAAAAATGCTTCCCAGCGCCTCTGCTGTACACTTTTTTTATTTTCACTCATAACTTCACAAAGGATGCTTTCCCAGTAAAATCGCATTCATTTTAGAGTAGAACTCTGCCCTTTATACTAGTTCAAGGCAGTGGTTTGAATCCCAAAGCTTTGGGTGGACTTTTAGACACATTTGCAGTTTTTATAGCTTAAAAATGCTTCCCAGCGCCTGCTGTACACGTTTTTTTATTTTCACTCATAACTTCACAATGGATGCTTTCCCAATATATTCTCTTGCATTTTAGAGTAGAACTCTGCCCTTTATCCTAGTTACAGGCAATTGCTTCAATCCTAAAGCTTTGGATGGAGTTTTACACACATTTGCACTTTTTATTGCTTAAAAATGCTTCCCAGTGCCTGCTGTACACTTTTTTATTTTGACTCATAACTTCACAAAGGTTGCATTCCAAGTAAATTCGCTTTCATTTTAGAGTAAAAATCTGTCCTTTATACTAGTTACAGGCATTGCTTTCAATCCTAAAGCTTTGGTTGGAGTTTTACACACATTTGCAGTTTTTATTGCTTAAAAATGCTTCCCACCACCTGCTGTAAACTTTTTTGTAATTTTGACTCATAACTTCACAAAGGTTGCTTTCCAAGTAAATTATCTTGTATTTTAGAGTATAACTCTCACCTTTATACTAGTTAAAGGCAGTGGTTTGAATCCCAAAGCTTTGGGTGGACTTTTATACACATTTGCAGTTTTTATTGCTTAAAAATGCTTCCTAACGCCTGCTCTACACTTTTTTTATTTTGACTCATAACTTCACAAAGGATGCTTTCCAAGTAATTTCTCTTGCATTTTAGAGTATAACTCTCCCCTTTATACAAGTTCCAGGCAGTGGTTTGAATCCCAAAGCTTTGGGTGGACTTTTAGACACATTTGCGGTTTTTATCGCTTAAAAATGCTTCCCAGCGCCTGATGAACACTTGTTTTATTTTCACTCATAACTTCACAAAGGATGCTTTCCAAGTAATTTCTCTTGCATTTTAGAGTATAACTCTCCCCTTTATACAAGTTCCAGGCAGTGGTTTGAATCCTCAAGCTTTGGTTGGAGTTTTACACACATTTGCAGTTTTTATGGCTTAAAAAGGCTTCCCAGGGCCTCTGCTGTAAACTTTTTTTATTTTCACTCATATCTTCACAAAGAATGCTTTCCCAGTATATTCTCTTGCATTTTAGAGTATAACTCTCCCGTTTACACAAGTTCCAGGCATTGGTTTGAATCCCAAAGCTTTGGGTGGACTTTTAGACACATTTGCAGTTTTTATCGCTTAAAAATGCTTCCCAGCGCCTCTGCTGTACACTTTTTTCATTTTCACTCATAACTTCACAAAGGATGCTTTCCAAGTAAATTCTCTTACATTTTAGCGTATAACTCTCCCCTTTATACTAGTTACAGGCAGTGGTTTCAATCCTAAAGCTTTGGTTGGAGTTTTACACACATTTGAAGTTTTTATTGCTTAAAAATGCTTCCCAGCGCCTCTGCTGTACACTTTTTTTATTTTCACTCATAACTTCACAAAGGATGCTTTCCCAGTATATTCTCTTGCATTTTAGAGTATAACTCTCCCGTTTATACAAGTTCCAGGCATTGGTTTGAATCCCAAAGCTTTGGGTGGACTTATATACACATTTGCAGTTTTTATTGCTTAAAAATGCTTCCCAGCGCCTGCTCTACACTTTTTTTATTTTGACTCATAACTTCACAAAGGATGCTTTCCAAGTAATTTCTCTTGCATTTTAGAGTAAAACTCTCACCTTTATACTAGTTGCAGGCAGTGGTTTGAATTCTCAAGCTTTGGTTGGAGTTTTACACACATTTGCAGTTTTTATGGCTTAAAAAGGCTTCCCAGGGCCTCTGCTGTAAACTTTTTTCATTTTCACTCATAACTTCACAAAGGATGCTTTCCCACTATATTCTCTTGCATTTTAGCGTATAACTCTCCCCTTTATACTAGTTACAGGCAGTGGTTTCAATCCTAAAGCTTTGGTTGGAGTTTTACACACATTTGCAGTTTTTATTGCTTAAAAATGCTTCCCAGCGCCTCTGCTGTACACTTTTTTTATTTTCACTCATAACTTCACAAAGGATGCTTTCCCAGTAAATTCGCATTCATTTTAGAGTAGAACTCTGCCCTTTATACTAGTTCAAGGCAGTGGTTTGAATCCCAAAGCTTTGGGTGGACTTTTAGACACATTTGCAGTTTTTTTTGCGTAAAAAAGCTTCCCAGCGCCTGCTGTACACTTCTTTTTATTTTCACTCATAACTTCACAATGGATGCTTTCCCAATATATTCTCTTGCATTTTAGAGTAGAACTCTGCCCTTTATCCTAGTTACAGGCAGTGGTTTCTATCCTAAAGCTTTGGATGGAGTTTTACACACATTTGCAGTTTTTATTGCTTAAAAATGCTTCCCAGTGCCTGCTGTACACTTTTTTAATTTTGACTCGTAACTTCACAAAGGTTGCTTTCCAAGTAAATTCTCTTGCATTTTAGAGTATAACTCTCCCCTTTATACTAGTTACAGGCAGTGGTTTGAATCCCAAAGCTTTGGGTGGACTTTTAGACACATTTGCAGTTTTTATCGCTTAAAAATGCTTCCCAGCGCCTCTGCTGTACACTTTTTTTATTTTCACTCATAACTTCACAAAGGATGCTTTCCCAGTAAATTCGCTTTCATTATAGAGAAGAACTCTGCCCTTTATACTAGTTACAGGCAGTGGTTTCAATCCTAAAGCTTTGGTTGGAGTTTTACACACATTTGCAATTTTTATTGCTTAAAAATGCTTCCCAGTGCCTGCTGTACACTTTTTTTATTTTGACTCATAACTTCACAAAGGTTGCATTCCAAGTAAATTCGCTTTCATTTTAGAGTAGAAATCTGTCCTTTATACTAGTTACAGGGATTGCTTTCAATCCTAAAGCTTTGGTTGGAGTTTTACACACATTTGCAGTTTTTATTGCTTAAAAATGCTTCCCAGTGCCTGCTGTACACTCTTTTCATTTTGACTCATAACTTCACAAAGGTTGCTTTCCAAGTAAATTATCTTGTATTTAAGAGTATAACTCTCACCTTTATACTAGTTAAAGGCAGTGGTTTGAATCCCAAAGCTTTGGGTGGACTTTCATACACATTTGCAGTTTTTATTGCTTAAAAATTCTTCCTAACGCCTGCTCTACACTTTTTTTATTTTGACTCATAACTTCACAAAGGATGCTTTCCAAGTAATTTCTCTTGGATTTTAGAGTATAACTCTCCCCTTTATACAAGTTCCAGGCAGTGGTTTGAATCCCAAAGCTTTGGGTGGACTTTTAGACACATTTGCGGTTTTTATCGCTTAAAAATGCTTCCCAGCGCCTGATGAACACTTGTTTTATTTTCACTCATAACTTCACAAAGGATGCTTTGCAAGTATTTTCTCTTGCATTTTAGAGTAGAAATCTGCCTTTTATACTAGTTACAGGCAGTGGTTTAAATCCTAAAGCTTTGGTTGGAGTTTTACACACATTTGCAGTTTTTATTGCTTAAAAATGCTTCCCAGCACCTGCTGTACACTTTTTTTTAATTTTGACTCATAACTTCACAAAGGTTGCTTTCCAAGTAAATTATCTTGCATTTTAGAGTATAACTCTCACCTTTATACTAGTTACAGGCAGTGGTTTGAATCCCAAAGCTTTGGGTGGACTTTTATACACATTTGCAGTTTTTATTGCTTAAAAATGCTTCCCAGCGCCTGCTGTACAATTTTTTTATTTTGACTCATAACTTCACAAAGGATGCTTTCCCAGTAAATTCGCTTTCATTATAGAGAAGAACTCTGCCCTTTATACTAGTTACAGGCAGTGGTTTCAATCATAAAGCTTTGGTTGGAGTTTTACACACATTTGCAGTTTTTATTGCTTAAAAATGCTCTCCAGTGCCTGCTGTACACTTTTTTTTAATTTTGACTCATAACTTCACAAAGGTTGCTTTCCAAGTAAATTATCTTGCATTTTAGAGTAGAACTCTAACCTTTATACTAGTTAAAGGCAGTGGTTTGAATCCCAAAGCTTTGGGTGGACTTTTATACACATTTGCAGTTTTTATTGCTTAAAAATGCTTCCCAGCGCCTGCTCTACAATATTTTTATTTTGACTCATAACTTCACAAAGGATGGTTTCCAAGTAATTTCTCTTGCATTTTAGAGTATAACTCTCCCCTTTATACAAGTTCCAGGCAGTGGTTTGAATCCCAAAGCTTTGGGTGGACTTTTAGACACATTTGCGGTTTTTATCTTTTAAAAATGCTTCCCAACGCCTGATGAACACTTGTTTTATTTTCACTCATAACTTCACAAAGGATGCTTTGCAAGTATTTTCTCTTGCATTTTAGAGTAAAAATCTGCCTTTTATACTAGTTACAGGCAGTGGTTTCAATCCTAAAGCTTTGGTTGGATTTTTACACACATTTGCAGTTTTTATTGCTTAAAAATGCTTCCCAGCGCCTGCTCTACACTTTTTTTATTTTGACTCATAACTTCAAAAAGGTTGCTTTCCAAGTAAATTCTCTTGCATTTTAGAGTATAACTCTCACCTTTATACTAGTTACAGGCAGTGGTTTGAATCCTCAAGCTTTGGTTGGAGTTTTACACACATTTGCAGTTTTTATGGCTTAAAAAGGCTTCCCAGGGCCTCTGCTGTAAACTTTTTTTATTTTCACTCATAACTTCACAAAGGATGCTTTCCCAGTATATTCTCTTGGATTTTAGAGTATAACTCTCCCGTTTATACAAGTTCCAGGCAGTGGTTTGAATCCCAAAGCTTTGGGTGGACTTTTAGACACATTTGCAGTTTTTATCGCTTAAAAATGCTTCTCAGCGCCTCTGCTGTACACTTTTTGTATTTTCACTCATAACTTCACAAAGGATGCTTTCCAAGTAAATTCTCTTACATTTTAGCGTATAACTCTCCCCTTTATACTAGTTACAGGCAGTGGTTTCAATCCTAAAGCCTTGGTTGGAGTTTTACACACATTTGCAGTTTTTATGGCTTAAAAATGCTTCCCAGCGCCTCTGCTGTACACTTTTTTTATTTTCACTCATAACTTCACAAAGGATGCTTTCCCAGTAAAATCGCATTCATTTTAGAGTAGAACTCTGCCCTTTATACTAGTTCAAGGCAGTGGTTTGAATCCCAAAGCTTTGGGTGGACTTTTAGACACATTTGCAGTTTTTATAGCTTAAAAATGCTTCCCAGCGCCTGCTGTACACGTTTTTTTATTTTCACTCATAACTTCACAATGGATGCTTTCCCAATATATTCTCTTGCATTTTAGAGTAGAACTCTGCCCTTTATCCTAGTTACAGGCAATTGCTTCAATCCTAAAGCTTTGGATGGAGTTTTACACACATTTGCACTTTTTATTGCTTAAAAATGCTTCCCAGTGCCTGCTGTACACTTTTTTATTTTGACTCATAACTTCACAAAGGTTGCATTCCAAGTAAATTCGCTTTCATTTTAGAGTAAAAATCTGTCCTTTATACTAGTTACAGGCATTGCTTTCAATCCTAAAGCTTTGGTTGGAGTTTTACACACATTTGCAGTTTTTATTGCTTAAAAATGCTTCCCACCACCTGCTGTAAACTTTTTTTTAATTTTGACTCATAACTTCACAAAGGTTGCTTTCCAAGTAAATTATCTTGTATTTTAGAGTATAACTCTCACCTTTATACTAGTTAAAGGCAGTGGTTTGAATCCCAAAGCTTTGGGTGGACTTTTATACACATTTGCAGTTTTTATTGCTTAAAAATGCTTCCTAACGCCTGCTCTACACTTTTTTTATTTTGACTCATAACTTCACAAAGGATGCTTTCCAAGTAATTTCTCTTGCATTTTAGAGTATAACTCTCCCCTTTATACAAGTTCCAGGCAGTGGTTTGAATCCCAAAGCTTTGGGTGGACTTTTAGACACATTTGCGGTTTTTATCGCTTAAAAATGCTTCCCAGCGCCTGATGAACACTTGTTTTATTTTCACTCATAACTTCACAAAGGATGCTTTCCAAGTAATTTCTCTTGCATTTTAGAGTATAACTCTCCCCTTTATACAAGTTCCAGGCAGTGGTTTGAATCCTCAAGCTTTGGTTGGAGTTTTACACACATTTGCAGTTTTTATGGCTTAAAAAGGCTTCCCAGGGCCTCTGCTGTAAACTTTTTTTATTTTCACTCATATCTTCACAAAGAATGCTTTCCCAGTATATTCTCTTGCATTTTAGAGTATAACTCTCCCGTTTACACAAGTTCCAGGCATTGGTTTGAATCCCAAAGCTTTGGGTGGACTTTTAGACACATTTGCAGTTTTTATCGCTTAAAAATGCTTCCCAGCGCCTCTGCTGTACACTTTTTTCATTTTCACTCATAACTTCACAAAGGATGCTTTCCAAGTAAATTCTCTTACATTTTAGCGTATAACTCTCCCCTTTATACTAGTTACAGGCAGTGGTTTCAATCCTAAAGCTTTGGTTGGAGTTTTACACACATTTGAAGTTTTTATTGCTTAAAAATGCTTCCCAGCGCCTCTGCTGTACACTTTTTTTATTTTCACTCATAACTTCACAAAGGATGCTTTCCCAGTATATTCTCTTGCATTTTAGAGTATAACTCTCCCGTTTATACAAGTTCCAGGCATTGGTTTGAATCCCAAAGCTTTGGGTGGACTTATATACACATTTGCAGTTTTTATTGCTTAAAAATGCTTCCCAGCGCCTGCTCTACACTTTTTTTATTTTGACTCATAACTTCACAAAGGATGCTTTCCAAGTAATTTCTCTTGCATTTTAGAGTATAACTCTCACCTTTATACTAGTTGCAGGCAGTGGTTTGAATTCTCAAGCTTTGGTTGGAGTTTTACACACATTTGCAGTTTTTATGGCTTAAAAAGGCTTCCCAGGGCCTCTGCTGTAAACTTTTTTCATTTTCACTCATAACTTCACAAAGGATGCTTTCCCACTATATTCTCTTGCATTTTAGCGTATAACTCTCCCCTTTATACTAGTTACAGGCAGTGGTTTCAATCCTAAAGCTTTGGTTGGAGTTTTACACACATTTGCAGTTTTTATTGCTTAAAAATGCTTCCCAGCGCCTCTGCTGTACACTTTTTTTATTTTCACTCATAACTTCACAAAGGATGCTTTCCCAGTAAATTCGCATTCATTTTAGAGTAGAACTCTGCCCTTTATACTAGTTCAAGGCAGTGGTTTGAATCCCAAAGCTTTGGGTGGACTTTTAGACACATTTGCAGTTTTTTTTGCGTAAAAAAGCTTCCCAGCGCCTGCTGTACACTTCTTTTTATTTTCACTCATAACTTCACAATGGATGCTTTCCCAATATATTCTCT
Source organism: Phyllopteryx taeniolatus (assembly GCF_024500385.1). NCBI lineage: Eukaryota > Metazoa > Chordata > Actinopteri > Syngnathiformes > Syngnathidae > Phyllopteryx > Phyllopteryx taeniolatus. The sequence goes on from NW_026903679.1 coordinate 58,175, forward strand.
TGCATTTTAGAGTAGAACTCTGCCCTTTATCCTAGTTACAGGCAGTGGTTTCTATCCTAAAGCTTTGGATGGAGTTTTACACACATTTGCAGTTTTTATTGCTTAAAAATGCTTCCCAGTGCCTGCTGTACACTTTTTTAATTTTGACTCGTAACTTCACAAAGGTTGCTTTCCAAGTAAATTCTCTTGCATTTTAGAGTATAACTCTCCCCTTTATACTAGTTACAGGCAGTGGTTTGAATCCCAAAGCTTTGGGTGGACTTTTAGACACATTTGCAGTTTTTATCGCTTAAAAATGCTTCCCAGCGCCTCTGCTGTACACTTTTTTTATTTTCACTCATAACTTCACAAAGGATGCTTTCCCAGTAAATTCGCTTTCATTATAGAGAAGAACTCTGCCCTTTATACTAGTTACAGGCAGTGGTTTCAATCCTAAAGCTTTGGTTGGAGTTTTACACACATTTGCAATTTTTATTGCTTAAAAATGCTTCCCAGTGCCTGCTGTACACTTTTTTTATTTTGACTCATAACTTCACAAAGGTTGCATTCCAAGTAAATTCGCTTTCATTTTAGAGTAGAAATCTGTCCTTTATACTAGTTACAGGGATTGCTTTCAATCCTAAAGCTTTGGTTGGAGTTTTACACACATTTGCAGTTTTTATTGCTTAAAAATGCTTCCCAGTGCCTGCTGTACACTCTTTTCATTTTGACTCATAACTTCACAAAGGTTGCTTTCCAAGTAAATTATCTTGTATTTAAGAGTATAACTCTCACCTTTATACTAGTTAAAGGCAGTGGTTTGAATCCCAAAGCTTTGGGTGGACTTTCATACACATTTGCAGTTTTTATTGCTTAAAAATTCTTCCTAACGCCTGCTCTACACTTTTTTTATTTTGACTCATAACTTCACAAAGGATGCTTTCCAAGTAATTTCTCTTGGATTTTAGAGTATAACTCTCCCCTTTATACAAGTTCCAGGCAGTGGTTTGAATCCCAAAGCTTTGGGTGGACTTTTAGACACATTTGCGGTTTTTATCGCTTAAAAATGCTTCCCAGCGCCTGATGAACACTTGTTTTATTTTCACTCATAACTTCACAAAGGATGCTTTGCAAGTATTTTCTCTTGCATTTTAGAGTAGAAATCTGCCTTTTATACTAGTTACAGGCAGTGGTTTAAATCCTAAAGCTTTGGTTGGAGTTTTACACACATTTGCAGTTTTTATTGCTTAAAAATGCTTCCCAGCACCTGCTGTACACTTTTTTTTAATTTTGACTCATAACTTCACAAAGGTTGCTTTCCAAGTAAATTATCTTGCATTTTAGAGTATAACTCTCACCTTTATACTAGTTACAGGCAGTGGTTTGAATCCCAAAGCTTTGGGTGGACTTTTATACACATTTGCAGTTTTTATTGCTTAAAAATGCTTCCCAGCGCCTGCTGTACAATTTTTTTATTTTGACTCATAACTTCACAAAGGATGCTTTCCCAGTAAATTCGCTTTCATTATAGAGAAGAACTCTGCCCTTTATACTAGTTACAGGCAGTGGTTTCAATCATAAAGCTTTGGTTGGAGTTTTACACACATTTGCAGTTTGTATTGCTTAAAAATGCTCTCCAGTGCCTGCTGTACACTTTTTTTTAATTTTGACTCATAACTTCACAAAGGTTGCTTTCCAAGTAAATTATCTTGCATTTTAGAGTAGAACTCTAACCTTTATACTAGTTAAAGGCAGTGGTTTGAATCCCAAAGCTTTGGGTGGACTTTTATACACATTTGCAGTTTTTATTGCTTAAAAATGCTTCCCAGCGCCTGCTCTACAATATTTTTATTTTGACTCATAACTTCACAAAGGATGGTTTCCAAGTAATTTCTCTTGCATTTTAGAGTATAACTCTCCCCTTTATACAAGTTCCAGGCAGTGGTTTGAATCCCAAAGCTTTGGGTGGACTTTTAGACACATTTGCGGTTTTTATCTTTTAAAAATGCTTCCCAACGCCTGATGAACACTTGTTTTATTTTCACTCATAACTTCACAAAGGATGCTTTGCAAGTATTTTCTCTTGCATTTTAGAGTAAAAATCTGCCTTTTATACTAGTTACAGGCAGTGGTTTCAATCCTAAAGCTTTGGTTGGATTTTTACACACATTTGCAGTTTTTATTGCTTAAAAATGCTTCCCAGCGCCTGCTCTACACTTTTTTTATTTTGACTCATAACTTCACAAAGGATGCTTTCCAAGTAATTTCTCTTGCATTTTAGAGTATAACTCTCACCTTTATACTAGTTACAGGCAGTGGTTTGAATCCCAAAGCTTTGGGTGGACTTTTATACACATTTGCAGTTTTTATTGCTTAAAAATGCTTCCCAGCGCCTGCTCTACACTTTTTTTATTTTGACTCATAACTTCACAAAGGATGCTTTCCAAGTAATTTCTCTTGCATTTTAGAGTATAACTCTCCCCTTTATACAAGTTCCAGGCAGTGGTTTGAATCCCAAAGCTTTGGGTGGACTTTTAGACACATTTGCAGTTTTTATCGCTTAAAAATGCTTCCCAGCGCCTCTGCTGTACACTTTTTTAATTTTCACTCATAACTTCACAAAGGATGCTTTCCCAGTAAATTCGCTTTCATTATAGAGAAGAAATCTGCCCTTTATACTAGTTACAGGCAGTGGTTTCAATCCTAAAGCTTTGGTGTGAGTTTTACACACATTTGCAGTTTTTATTGCTTAAAAATGCTTCCCACCACCTGCTGTAAACTTTTTTTTAATTTTGACTCATAACTTCACAAAGGTTGCTTTCCAAGTAAATTATCTTGTATTTTAGAGTATAACTCTCACCTTTATACTAGTTACAGGCAGTGGTTTCAATCCTAAAGCTTTGGTTGGAGTTTTCCACACATTTGCAGTTTTTATTGCTTAAAAATGCTTCCCACCACCTGCTGTACACTTTTCTTTTATTTTAACTCATAACTTCACAAAGGTTGCTTTCCAAGTAAATTCCATCCATCCATTTTCTGAGCCGCTTCTCCTCACTCGGGTCGCGGGCGTGCTGGAGCCTATCCCAGCTGTCATCGGGCAGGAGGCGGGGTACACCCTGAACTGGTTGCCAGCCAATCGCAGGGCACATAGAAACAAACAACCATTCGCACTCACAGTCATGCCTACGGGAAATTTTGAGTCTCCAATTAATGCATGTTTTTGGGATGTGGGAGGAAACCGGAGTGCCCGGAAAAAACCACGCAGGCACGAGGAGAACATGCAAACTCCACACAGGCGGGGACGGGGATTGAACCCTGCTCCTCAGAACTGTGAGGCTGACGCTCTAACCAGTCGGCCACTGTGCCGCTCCAAGTAAATTATCTTGCATTTTAGAGTATAACTCTCACCTTTATACTAGTTAAAGGCAGTGGTTTGAATACCAAAGCTTTGGGTGGACTTTTATACACTTTTGCAGTTTTTATTGCTTAAAAATGCTTCCCAGCGCCTGCTCTACACTTTTTTTATTTTGACTCATAACTTCACAAAGGATGCTTTCCAAGTAATTTCTCTTGCATTTTAGAGTATAACTCTCCCCTTTATACAAGTTCCAGGCAGTGGTTTGAATCCCAAAGCTTTGGGTGGACTTTTAGACACATTTGCGGTTTTTATCTTTTAAAAATGCTTCCCAGCGCATGATGAACACTTGTTTTATTTTCACTCATAACTTCACAAAGGATGCTTTGCAAGTATTTTCTCTTGCATTTTAGAGTAGAAATCTGCCTTTTATACTAGTTACAGGCAGTGGTTTCAATCCTAAAGCTTTGGTTGGAGTTTTACACACATTTGCAGTTTTTATTGCTTAAAAATGCTTCCCAGTGCCTGCTGTACACTTTTTTTTATTTTGACTCATAACTTCACAAAGGTTGCATTCCAAGTAAATTCGCTTTCATTTTAGAGTAAAAATCTGCCTTTTATACTAGTTACAGGCAGTGGTTTCAATCCTAAAGCTTTGGTTGGAGTTTTACACACATTTGCAGTTTTTATTGCTTTAAAATGCTCTCCAGTGCCTGCTGTACACTTTTTTTTAATTTTTACTCATAACTTCACAAAGGTTGCTTTCCAAGTAAATTATCTTGCATTTTAGAGTATAACTCTAACCTTTATACTAGTTAAAGGCAGTGGTTTGAATCCCAAAGCTTTGGGTGGACTTTTATACACATTTGCAGTTTTTATTGCTTAAAAATGCTTCCCAGCGCCTGCTCTACAATATTTTTATTTTGACTCATAACTTCACAAAGGATGCTTTCCAAGTAATTTCTCTTGCATTTTAGAGTATAACTCTCCCCTTTATACAAGTTCCAGGCAGTGGTTTGAATCCCAAAGCTTTGGGTGGACTTTTAGACACATTTGCGGTTTTTATCTTTTAAAAATGCTTCCCAACGCCTGATGAACACTTGTTTTATTTTCACTCATAACTTCACAAAGGATGCTTTGCAAGTATTTTCTCTTGCATTTTAGAGTGAAAATCTGCCTTTTATACTAGTTACAGGCAGTGGTTTCAATCCTAAAGCTTTGGTTGGATTTTTACACACATTTGCAGTTTTTATTGCTTAAAAATGCTTCCCAGCGCCTGCTCTACACTTTTTTTATTTTGACTCATAACTTCACAAAGGATGCTTTCCAAGTAATTTCTCTTGCATTTTAGAGTATAACTCTCCCCTTTATACAAGTTCCAGGCAGTGGTTTGAATCCCAAAGCTTTGGGTGGACTTTTAGACACATTTGCAGTTTGTATAGCTTAAAAATGCTTCCCAGCGCCTCTGCTGTACACTTTTTTAATTTTCACTCATAACTTCACAAAGGATGCTTTCCCAGTAAATTCGCTTTCATTATAGAGAAGAAATCTGCCCTTTATACTAGTTACAGGCAGTGGTTTCAATCCTAAAGCTTTGGTTGGAGTTTTACACACATTTGCACTTTTTATTGCTTAAAAATGCTTCCCAGTGCCTGCTGTACACTTTTTTTTATTTTGACTCATAACTTCACAAAGGTTCCATTCCAAGTAAATTCGCTTTCATTTTAGAGTAGAAATCTGTCCTTTATACTAGTTACAGACATTGCTTTCAATCCTAAAGCTTTGGTGTGAGTTTTACACACATTTGCAGTTTTTATTGCTTAAAAATGCTTCCCACCACCTGCTGTAAACTTTTTTTTAATTTTGACTCATAACTTCACAAAGGTTGCTTTCCAAGTAAATTATCTTGTATTTTAGAGTATAACTCTCACCTTTATACTAGTTACAGGCAGTGGTTTGAATCCCAAAGCTTTGGGTAGACTTTTAGACACATTTGCAGTTTTTATCGCTTAAAAATGCTTCCCAGCGCCTCTGCTGTACACTTTTTTTTATTTTCACTCATAACTTAACAAAGGATGCTTTCCCAGTAAATTCGCTTTCATTATAGAGAAGAAGTCTGCCCTTTATACTAATTACAGGCAGTGGTTTCAATCCTAAAGCTTTGGTTGGAGTTTTCCACACATTTGCAGTTTTTATTGCTTAAAAATGCTTCCCACCACCTGCTGTACACTTTTCTTTTATTTTAACTCATAACTTCACAAAGGTTGCTTTCCAAGTAAATTCCATCCATCCATTTTCTGAGCCGCTTCTCCTCACTCGGGTCGCGGGCGTGCTGGAGCCTATCCCAGCTGTCATCGGGCAGGAGGCGGGGTACACCCTGAACTGGTTGCCAGCCAATCGCAGGGCACATAGAAACAAACAACCATTCGCACTCACAGTCATGCCTACGGGAAATTTTGAGTCTCCAATTAATGCATGTTTTTGGGATGTGGGAGGAAACCGGAGTGCCCGGAAAAAACCACGCAGGCACGAGGAGAACATGCAAACTCCACACAGGCGGGGACGGGGATTGAACCCTGCTCCTCAGAACTGTGAGGCTGACGCTCTAACCAGTCGGCCACTGTGCCGCTCCAAGTAAATTATCTTGCATTTTAGAGTATAACTCTCACCTTTATACTAGTTAAAGGCAGTGGTTTACCAAAGCTTTGGGTGGACTTTTATACACTTTTGCTGTTTTTATTGCTTAAAAATGCTTCCCAGCGCCTGCTCTACACTTTTTTTATTTTGACTCATAACTTCACAAAGGATGCTTTCCAAGTAATTTCTCTTGCATTTTAGAGTATAACTCTCCCCTTTATACAAGTTCCAGGCAGTGGTTTGAATCCCAAAGCTTTGGGTGGACTTTTAGACACATTTGCGGTTTTTATCTTTTAAAAATGCTTCCCAGCGCATGATGAACACTTGTTTTATTTTCACTCATAACTTCACAAAGGATGCTTTGCAAGTATTTTCTCTTGCATTTTAGAGTAAAAATCTGCCTTTTATACTAGTTACAGGCAGTGGTTTGAATCCCAAAGCTTTGGGTGGACTTTTATACACATTTGCAGTTTTTATTGCTTAAAAATGCTTCCCAGCGCCTCTGCTCTACACTTTTTTTATTTTGACTCATAACTTCACAAAGGATGCTTTCCAAGTAATTTCTCTTGCATTTTAGAGTATAACTCTCCCCTTTATACAAGTTCCAGGCAGTGGTTTGAATCCCAAAGCTTTGGGTGGACTGTTAGACACATTTGCGGTTTTTATCGCTTAAAAATGCTTCCCAGCGCATGATGAACACTTGTTTTATTTTCACTCATAGCTTCACAAAGGATGCTTTGCAAGTATTTTCTCCTGCATTTTATAGTAGAAATCTGCCTTTTATACTAGTTACAGGCAGTGGTTTCAATCCTAAAGCTTTGGTTGGAGTTTTACACACATTTGCAGTTTTTATTGCTTAAAAATGCTTCCCAGTGCCTGCTGTACACTTTTTTTTATTTTGACTCATAACTTCACAAAGGTTGCATTCCAAGTAAATTCGCTTTCATTTTAGAGTAGAAATCTTCCCTTTATACTAGTTACAGGCATTGCTTTCAATCCTAAAGCTTTGGTTGGAGTTTTACACACATTTGCAGTTTTTATCGCTTAAAAATGCTTCCCAGCGCCTCTGCTGTACACTTTTTTTATTTTCACTCATAACTTCACAAAGGATGCTTTCCCAGTAAATTCGCTTTCATTATAGAGAAGAACTCTGCCCTTGATACTAGTTACAGGCAGTGGTTTCAATCCTAAAGCTTTGGTTGGAGTTTTACACACATTTGCAGTTTTTATTGCTTAAAAATGCTCTCCAGTGCCTGCTGTACACTTTTTTTTAATTTTGACTCATAACTTCACAAAGGTTGCTTTCCAAGTAAATTATCTTGCATTTTAGAGTATAACTCTAACCTTTATACTAGTTAAAGGCAGTGGTTTGAATCCCAAAGCTTTGGGTGGACTTTTATACACATTTGCAGTTTTTATTGCTTAAAAATGCTTCCGAGCGCCTGCTCTACAATATTTTTATTTTGACTCATAACTTCACAAAGGATGCTTTCCAAGTAATTTCTCTTGCATTTTAGAGTATAACTCTCCCCTTTATACAAGTTCCAGGCAGTGGTTTGAATCCCAAAGCTTTGGGTGGACTTTTAGACACATTTGCGGTTTTTATCTTTTAAAAATGCTTCCCAACGCCTGATGAACACTTGTTTTATTTTCACTCATAACTTCACAAAGGATGCTTTGCAAGTATTTTCTCTTGCATTTTAGAGTAGAAATCTGCCTTTTATACTAGTTACAGGCAGTGGTTTCAATCCTAAAGCTTTGGTTGGAGTTTTACACACATTTGCAGTTTTTATCGCTTAAAAATGCTTCCCAGCGCCTCTGCTGTACACTTTTTTTATTTTCACTCATAACTTCACAAAGGATGCTTTCCCAGTAAATTCGCTTTCATTATAGAGAAGAACTCTGCCCTTGATACTAGTTACAGGCAGTGGTTTCAATCCTAAAGCTTTGGTTGGAGTTTTACACACATTTGCAGTTTTTATTGCTTAAAAATGCTCTCCAGTGCCTGCTGTACACTTTTTTTTAATTTTGACTCATAACTTCACAAAGGTTGCTTTCCAAGTAAATTATCTTGCATTTTAGAATATAACTCTAACCTTTATACTAGTTAAAGGCAGTGGTTTGAATCCCAAAGCTTTGGGTGGACTTTTATACACATTTGCAGTTTTTATTGCTTAAAAATGCTTCCCAGCGCCTGCTCTACAATATTTTTATTTTGACTCATAACTTCACAAAGGATGCTTTCCAAGTAATTTCTCTTGCATTTTAGAGTATAACTCTCCCCTTTATACAAGTTCCAGGCAGTGGTTTGAATCCCAAAGCTTTGGGTGGACTTTTAGACACATTTGCGGTTTTTATCTTTTAAAAATGCTTCCCAACGCCTGATGAACACTTGTTTTATTTTCACTCATAACTTCACAAAGGATGCTTTGCAAGTATTTTCTCTTGCATTTTAGAGTAAAAATATGCCTTTTATACGAGTTACAGGCAGTGGTTTCAATCCTAAAGCTTTGGTTGGATTTTTACACACATTTGCAGTTTTTATTGCTTAAAAATGCTTCCCAGCGCCTGCTCTACACTTTTTTTATTTTGACTCATAACTTCACAAAGGATGCTTTCCAAGTAATTTCTCTTGCATTTTAGAGTATAACTCTCACCTTTATACTAGTTACAGGCAGTGGTTTGAATCCCAAAGCTTTGGGTGGACTTTTATACACATTTGCAGTTTTTATTGCTTAAAAATGCTTCCCAGCGCCTGCTCTACACTTTTTTTATTTTGACTCATAACTTCACAAAGGTTGCATTCCAAGTAAATTCGCTTTCATTTTAGAGTAGAAATCTTCCCTTTATACTAGTTACAGGCATTGCTTTCAATCCTAAAGCTTTGATTGGAGTTTTACACACATTTGCAGTTTTTATCGCTTAAAAATGCTTCCCAGCGCCTCTGCTGTACACTTTTTTTATTTTCACTCATAACTTCACAAAGGATGCTTTCCCAGTAAATTCGCTTTCATTATAGAGAAGAACTCTGCCCTTGATACTAGTTACAGGCAGTGGTTTCAATCCTAAAGCTTTGGTTGGAGTTTTACACACATTTGCAGTTTTTATTGCTTAAAAATGCTCTCCAGTGCCTGCTGTACACTTTTTTTTAATTTTGACTCATAACTTCACAAAGGTTGCTTTCCAAGTAAATTATCTTGCATTTTAGAGTATAACTCTAACCTTTATACTAGTTAAAGGCAGTGGTTTGAATCCCAAAGCTTTGGGTGGACTTTTATACACATTTGCAGTTTTTATTGCTTAAAAATGCTTCCCAGCGCCTGCTCTACAATATTTTTATTTTGACTCATAACTTCACAAAGGATGCTTTCCAAGTAATTTCTCTTGCATTTTAGAGTATAACTCTCCCCTTTATACAAGTTCCAGGCAGTGGTTTGAATCCCAAAGCTTTGGGTGGACTTTTAGACACATTTGCGGTTTTTATCTTTTAAAAATGCTTCCCAACGCCTGATGAACACTTGTTTTATTTTCACTCATAACTTCACAAAGGATGCTTTGCAAGTATTTTCTCTTGCATTTTAGAGTAAAAATATGCCTTTTATACGAGTTACAGGCAGTGGTTTCAATCCTAAAGCTTTGGTTGGATTTTTACACACATTTGCAGTTTTTATTGCTTAAAAATGCTTCCCAGCGCCTGCTCTACACTTTTTTTATTTTGACTCATAACTTCACAAAGGATGCTTTCCAAGTAATTTCTCTTGCATTTTAGAGTATAACTCTCACCTTTATACTAGTTACAGGCAGTGGTTTGAATCCCAAAGCTTTGGGTGGACTTTTATACACATTTGCAGTTTTTATTGCTTAAAAATGCTTCCCAGCGCCTGCTCTACACTTTTTTTATTTTGACTCATAACTTCACAAAGGATGCTTTCGAAGTAATTTCTCTTGCATTTTAGAGTATAACTCTCCCCTTTATACAAGTTCCAGGCAGTGGTTTGAATCCCAAAGCTTTGGGTGGACTTTTAGACACATTTGCAGTTTTTATAGCTTAAAAATGCTTCCCAGCGCCTCTGCTGTACACTTTTTTAATTTTCACTCATAACTTCACAAAGGATGCTTTCCCAGTAAATTCGCTTTCATTATAGAGAAGAAATCTGCCCTTTATACTAGTTACAGGCAGTGGTTTCAATCCTAAAGCTTTGGTTGGAGTTTTACACACATTTGCACTTTTTATTGCTTAAAAATGCTTCCCAGTGCCTGCTGTACACTTTTTTTATTTTGACTCATAACTTCATAAAGGTTGCATTCCAAGTAAATTCGCTTTAATTTTAGAGTAGAAATCTGTCCTTTATACTAGTTACAGACATTGCTTTCAATCCTAAAGCTTTGGTGTGAGTTTTACACACATTTGCAGTTTTTATTGCTTAAAAATGCTTCCCACCACCTGCTGTAAACTTTTTTTTAATTTTGACTCATAACTTCACAAAGGTTGCTTTCCAAGTAAATTATCTTGTATTTTAGAGTATAACTCTCACCTTTATACTAGTTACAGGCAGTGGTTTGAATCCCAAAGCTTTGGGTAGACTTTTAGACACATTTGCAGTTTTTATCGCTTAAAAATGCTTCCCAGCGCCTCTGCTGTACACTTTTTTTTATTTTCACTCATAACTTAACAAAGGATGCTTTCCCAGTAAATTCGCTTTCATTATAGAGAAGAACTCTGCCCTTTATACTAATTACAGGCAGTGGTTTCAATCCTAAAGCTTTGGTTGGAGTTTTCCACACATTTGCAGTTTTTATTGCTTAAAAATGCTTCCCACCACCTGCTGTACACTTTTCTTTTATTTTAACTCATAACTTCACAAAGGTTGCTTTCCAAGTAAATTCCATCCATCCATTTTCTGAGCCGCTTCTCCTCACTCGGGTCGCGGGCGTGCTGGAGCCTATCCCAGCTGTCATCGGGCAGGAGGCGGGGTACACCCTGAACTGGTTGCCAGCCAATCGCAGGGCACATAGAAACAAACAACCATTCGCACTCACAGTCATGCCTACGGGAAATTTTGAGTCTCCAATTAATGCATGTTTTTGGGATGTGGGAGGAAACCGGAGTGCCCGGAAAAAACCACGCAGGCACGAGGAGAACATGCAAACTCCACACAGGCGGGGACGGGGATTGAACCCTGCTCCTCAGAACTGTGAGGCTGACGCTCTAACCAGTCGGCCACTGTGCCGCTCCAAGTAAATTATCTTGCATTTTAGAGTATAACTCTCACCTTTATACTAGTTAAAGGCAGTGGTTTGAATACCAAAGCTTTGGGTGGACTTTTATACACTTTTGCAGTTTTTATTGCTTAAAAATGCTTCCCAGCGCCTGCTCTACACTTTTTTTATTTTCACTCATAACTTCACAAAGGATGCTTTGCAAGTATTTTCTCTTGCATTTTAGAGTAAAAATCTGCCTTTTATACTAGTTACAGGCAGTGGTTTCAATCCTAAAGCTTTGGTTGGAGTTTTACACACATTTGCAGTTTTTATTGCTTAAAAATGCTTCCCAGTGCCTGCTGTACACTTTTTTTATTTTGACTCATAACTTCACAAAGGTTGCTTTCCAAGTAAATTATCTTGCATTTTAGAGTATAACTCTCCCCTTTATACTAGTTACAGGCAGTGGTTTGAATCCCAGAGCTTTGGGTGGACTTTTATACACATTTGCAGTTTTTTATTGCTTAAAAACGCTTCCCAGCGCCTGCTGTACACTTTTTCTATTTTGACTCATAACTTCACAAAGGGGCGGCACGGTGGCCGACTGGTTAGAGCGTCAGCCTCACAGTTCTGAGGACCCGGGTTCAATCCCCGGCCCCGCCTGTGTGGAGTTTGCATGTTCTCCCCGTGCCTGCGTGGGTTTTCTCCGGGCACTCCGGTTTCCTCCCACATCCCAAAAACATGCATTAATTGGAGACTCTAAATTGCCCGTAGGCATGACTGTGAGTGCGAATGGTTGTTTGTTTCGATGTGCCCTGCGATTGGCTGGCAACCAGTTCAGGGTGTACCCCGCCTCCTGCCCGATGACAGCTGGGATAGGCTCCAGCACGCCCGCGACCCTAGTGAGGAGAAGCGGCTCGGAAAATGGATGGATGGAACTTCACAAAGGATGCTTTCCAAGTAATTTCTCTTGCATTTTAGAGTATAACTCTCACCTTTATACTAGTTACAGGCAGTGGTTTGAATCCCAAAGCTTTGGGTGGACTTTTATACACATTTGCAGTTTTTATTGCTTAAAAATGCTTCCCAGCGCCTGCTCTACACTTTTTTTATTTTGACTCATAACTTCACAAAGGATGCTTTCCAAGTAATTTCTCTTGCATTTTAGAGTATAACTCTCCCCTTTATACAAGTTCCAGGCAGTGGTTTGATTCCCAAAGCTTTGGGTGGACCTTTAGACACATTTGCGGTTTTTATCTTTTAAAAATGCTTCCCAGCGCATGATGAACACTTGTTTTATTTTCACTCATAACTTCACAAAGGATGCTTTGCAAGTATTTTCTCTTGCATTTTAGAGTAGAAATCTGCCTTTTATACTAGTTACAGGCAATGGTTTCAATCCTAAAGCTTTGGATGGAGTTTTACACACATTTGCAGTTTTTATTGCTTAAAAATGCTTCCCAGTGCCTGCTGTACACTTTTTTAATTTTGACTCGTAACTTCACAAAGGTTGCATTCCAAGTAAATTCGCTTTCATTTTAGAGTAGAAATCTTCCCTTTATACTAGTTACAGGCATTGCTTTCAATCCTAAAGCTTTGATTGGAGTTTTACACACATTTGCAGTTTTTATTGCTTAAAAATGCTTCCCAGCACCTGCTGTACACTTCTTTTTATTTTGACTCATAACTTCACAAAGGTTGCTTTCCAAGTAAATTCTCTTGCATTTTATAGTATAACTCTCCCCTTTATACTAGTTACAGGCAGTGGTTTGAATCCCAAAGCTTTGGGTGGACTTTTATACACATTTGCAGTTTTTATTGCTTAAAAATGCTTCCCAGCGCCTGCTCTACACTTTTTTTATTTTGACTCATAACTTCAAAAAGGTTGCTTTCCAAGTAAATTCTCTTGCATTTTAGAGTATAACTCTCACCTTTATACTAGTTACAGGCAGTGGTTTGAATCCTCAAGCTTTGGTTGGAGTTTTACACACATTTGCAGTTTTTATGGCTTAAAAAGGCTTCCCAGGGCCTCTGCTGTAAACTTTTTTTATTTTCACTCATAACTTCACAAAGGATGCTTTCCCAGTATATTCTCTTGGATTTTAGAGTATAACTCTCCCGTTTATACAAGTTCCAGGCAGTGGTTTGAATCCCAAAGCTTTGGGTGGACTTTTAGACACATTTGCAGTTTTTATCGCTTAAAAATGCTTCTCAGCGCCTCTGCTGTACACTTTTTGTATTTTCACTCATAACTTCACAAAGGATGCTTTCCAAGTAAATTCTCTTACATTTTAGCGTATAACTCTCCCCTTTATACTAGTTACAGGCAGTGGTTTCAATCCTAAAGCCTTGGTTGGAGTTTTACACACATTTGCAGTTTTTATGGCTTAAAAATGCTTCCCAGCGCCTCTGCTGTACACTTTTTTTTTTTCACTCATAACTTCACAAAGGATGCTTTCCCAGTAAAATCGCATTCATTTTAGAGTAGAACTCTGCCCTTTATACTAGTTCAAGGCAGTGGTTTGAATCCCAAAGCTTTGGGTGGACTTTTAGACACATTTGCAGTTTTTATAGCTTAAAAATGCTTCCCAGCGCCTGCTGTACACGTTTTTTTATTTTCACTCATAACTTCACAATGGATGCTTTCCCAATATATTCTCTTGCATTTTAGAGTAGAACTCTGCCCTTTATCCTAGTTACAGGCAATTGTTTCAATCTTAAAGCTTTGGATGGAGTTTTACACACATTTGCACTTTTTATTGCTTAAAAATGCTTCCCAGTGCCTGCTGTACACTTTTTTATTTTGACTCATAACTTCACAAAGGTTGCATTCCAAGTAAATTCGCTTTCATTTTAGAGGAAAAATCTGTCCTTTATACTAGTTACAGGCATTGCTTTCAATCCTAAAGCTTTGGTTGGAGTTTTACACACATTTGCAGTTTTTATTGCTTAAAAATGCTTCCCACCACCTGCTGTAAACTTTTTTTTAATTTTGACTCATAACTTCACAAAGGTTGCTTTCCAAGTAAATTATCTTGTATTTTAGAGTATAACTCTCACCTTTATACTAGTTAAAGGCAGTGGTTTGAATCCCAAAGCTTTGGGTGGACTTTTATACACATTTGCAGTTTTTATTGCTTAAAAATGCTTCCTAACGCCTGCTCTACACTTTTTTTATTTTGACTCATAACTTCACAAAGGATGCTTTCCAAGTAATTTCTCTTGCATTTTAGAGTATAACTCTCCCCTTTATACAAGTTCCAGGCAGTGGTTTGAATCCCAAAGCTTTGGGTGGACTTTTAGACACATTTGCAGTTTTTATCGCTTAAAAATGCTTCCCAGCGCCTCTGCTGTACACTTTTTTCATTTTCACTCATAACTTCACAAAGAATGCTTTCCAAGTAATTTCTCTTGCATTTTAGAGTATAACTCTCCCCTTTATACAAGTTCCAGGCAGTGGTTTGAATCCTCAAGCTTTGGTTGGAGTTTTACACACATTTGCAGTTTTTATGGCTTAAAAAGGCTTCCCAGGGCCTCTGCTGTAAACTTTTTTTATTTTCACTCATAACTTCACAAAGGATGCTTTCCCAGTATATTCTCTTGCATTTTAGAGTATAACTCTCCCGTTTACACAAGTTCCAGGCATTGGTTTGAATCCCAAAGCTTTGGGTGGACTTTTAGACACATTTGCAGTTTTTATCGCTTAAAAATGCTTCCCAGCGCCTCTGCTGTACACTTTTTTCATTTTCACTCATAACTTCACAAAGGATGCTTTCCAAGTAAATTCTCTTACATTTTAGCGTATAACTCTCCCCTTTATACTAGTTACAGGCAGTGGTTTCAATCCTAAAGCTTTGGTTGGAGTTTTACACACATTTGCAGTTTTTATTGCTTAAAAATGCTTCCCAGCGCCTCTGCTGTACACTTTTTTTATTTTCACTCATAACTTCACAAAGGATGCTTTCCCAGTATATTCTCTTGCATTTTAGAGTATAACTCTCCCGTTTATACAAGTTCCAGGCATTGGTTTGAATCCCAAAGCTTTGGGTGGACTTATATACACATTTGCAGTTTTTATTGCTTAAAAATGCTTCCCAGCGCCTGCTCTACACTTTTTTTATTTTGACTCATAACTTCACAAAGGATGCTTTCCAAGTAATTTCTCTTGCATTTTAGAGTATAACTCTCACCTTTATACTAGTTGCAGGCAGTGGTTTGAATTCTCAAGCTTTGGTTGGAGTTTTACACACATTTGCAGTTTTTATGGCTTAAAAAGGCTTCCCAGGGCCTCTGCTGTAAACTTTTTTTATTTTCACTCATAACTTCACAAAGGATGCTTTCCCACTATATTCTCTTGCATTTTAGCGTATAACTCTCCCCTTTATACTAGTTACAGGCAGTGGTTTCAATCCTAAAGCTTTGGTTGGAGTTTTACACACATTTGCAGTTTTTATTGCTTAAAAATGCTTCCCAGCGCCTCTGCTGTACACTTTTTTTATTTTCACTCATAACTTCACAAAGGATGCTTTCCCAGTAAATTCGCATTCATTTTAGAGTAGAACTCTGCCCTTTATACTAGTTCAAGGCAGTGGTTTGAATCCCAAAGCTTTGGGTGGACTTTTAGACACATTTGCAGTTTTTTTTGCGTAAAAAAGCTTCCCAGCGCCTGCTGTACACTTCTTTTTATTTTCACTCATAACTTCACAATGGATGCTTTCCCAATATATTCTCTTGCATTTTAGAGTAGAACTCTGCCCTTTATCCTAGTTACAGGCAGTGGTTTCTATCCTAAAGCTTTGGATGGAGTTTTACACACATTTGCAGTTTTTATTGCTTAAAAATGCTTCCCAGTGCCTGCTGTACACTTTTTTAATTTTGACTCGTAACTTCACAAAGGTTGCTTTCCAAGTAAATTCTCTTGCATTTTAGAGTATAACTCTCCCCTTTATACTAGTTACAGGCAGTGGTTTGAATCCCAAAGCTTTGGGTGGACTTTTAGACACATTTGCAGTTTTTATCGCTTAAAAATGCTTCCCAGCGCCTCTGCTGTACACTTTTTTTATTTTCACTCATAACTTCACAAAGGATGCTTTCCCAGTAAATTCGCTTTCATTATAGAGAAGAACTCTGCCCTTTATACTAGTTACAGGCAGTGGTTTCAATCCTAAAGCTTTGGTTGGAGTTTTACACACATTTGCAATTTTTATTACTTAAAAATGCTTCCCAGTGCCTGCTGTACACTTTTTTTATTTTGACTCATAACTTCACAAAGGTTGCATTCCAAGTAAATTCGCTTTCATTTTAGAGTAGAAATCTGTCCTTTATACTAGTTACAGGGATTGCTTTCAATCCTAAAGCTTTGGTTGGAGTTTTACACACATTTGCAGTTTTTATTGCTTAAAAATGCTTCCCAGTGCCTGCTGTACACTCTTTTCATTTTGACTCATAACTTCACAAAGGTTGCTTTCCAAGTAAATTATCTTGTATTTAAGAGTATAACTCTCACCTTTATACTAGTTAAAGGCAGTGGTTTGAATCCCAAAGCTTTGGGAGGACTTTCATACACATTTGCAGTTTTTATTGCTTAAAAATTCTTCCTAACGCCTGCTCTACACTTTTTTTATTTTGACTCATAACTTCACAAAGGATGCTTTCCAAGTAATTTCTCTTGGATTTTAGAGTATAACTCTCCCCTTTATACAAGTTCCAGGCAGTGGTTTGAATCCCAAAGCTTTGGGTGGACTTTTAGACACATTTGCGGTTTTTATCGCTTAAAAATGCTTCCCAGCGCCTGATGAACACTTGTTTTATTTTCACTCATAACTTCACAAAGGATGCTTTGCAAGTATTTTCTCTTGCATTTTAGAGTAGAAATCTGCCTTTTATACTAGTTACAGGCAGTGGTTTAAATCCTAAAGCTTTGGTTGGAGTTTTACACACATTTGCAGTTTTTATTGCTTAAAAATGCTTCCCAGCACCTGCTGTACACTTTTTTTTAATTTTGACTCATAACTTCACAAAGGTTGCTTTCCAAGTAAATTATCTTGCATTTTAGAGTATAACTCTCACCTTTATACTAGTTACAGGCAGTGGTTTGAATCCCAAAGCTTTGGGTGGACTTTTATACACATTTGCAGTTTTTATTGCTTAAAAATGCTTCCCAGCGCCTGCTGTACAATTTTTTTATTTTGACTCATAACTTCACAAAGGATGCTTTCCCAGTAAATTCGCTTTCATTATAGAGAAGAACTCTGCCCTTTATACTAGTTACAGGCAGTGGTTTCAATCATAAAGCTTTGGTTGGAGTTTTACACACATTTGCAGTTTTTATTGCTTAAAAATGCTCTCCAGTGCCTGCTGTACACTTTTTTTTAATTTTGACTCATAACTTCACAAAGGTTGCTTTCCAAGTAAATTATCTTGCATTTTAGAGTAGAACTCTAACCTTTATACTAGTTAAAGGCAGTGGTTTGAATCCCAAAGCTTTGGGTGGAATTTTATACACATTTGCAGTTTTTATTGCTTAAAAATGCTTCCCAGCGCCTGCTCTACAATATTTTTATTTTGACTCATAACTTCACAAAGGATGGTTTCCAAGTAATTTCTCTTGCATTTTAGAGTATAACTCTCCCCTTTATACAAGTTCCAGGCAGTGGTTTGAATCCCAAAGCTTTGGGTGGACTTTTAGACACATTTGCGGTTTTTATCTTTTAAAAATGCTTCCCAACGCCTGATGAACACTTGTTTTATTTTCACTCATAACTTCACAAAGGATGCTTTGCAAGTATTTTCTCTTGCATTTTAGAGTAAAAATCTGCCTTTTATACTAGTTACAGGCAGTGGTTTCAATCCTAAAGCTTTGGTTGGATTTTTACACACATTTGCAGTTTTTATTGCTTAAAAATGCTTCCCAGCGCCTGCTCTACACTTTTTTTATTTTGACTCATAACTTCACAAAGGATGCTTTCCAAGTAATTTCTCTTGCATTTTAGAGTATAACTCTCACCTTTATACTAGATACAGGCAGTGGTTTGAATCCCAAAGCTTTGGGTGGACTTTTATACACATTTGCAGTTTTTATTGCTTAAAAATGCTTCCCAGCGCCTGCTCTACACTTTTTTTATTTTGACTCATAACTTCACAAAGGATGCTTTCCAAGTAATTTCTCTTGCATTTTAGAGTATAACTCTCCCCTTTATACAAGTTCCAGGCAGTGGTTTGAATCCCAAAGCTTTGGGTGGACTTTTAGACACATTTGCAGTTTTTATCGCTTAAAAATGCTTCCCAGCGCCTCTGCTGTACACTTTTTTAATTTTCACTCATAACTTCACAAAGGATGCTTTCCCAGTAAATTCGCTTTCATTATAGAGAAGAAATCTGCCCTTTATACTAGTTACAGGCAGTGGTTTCAATCCTAAAGCTTTGGTGTGAGTTTTACACACATTTGCAGTTTTTATTGCTTAAAAATGCTTCCCACCACCTGCTGTAAACTTTTTTTTAATTTTGACTCATAACTTCACAAAGGTTGCTTTCCAAGTAAATTATCTTGTATTTTAGAGTATAACTCTCACCTTTATACTAGTTACAGGCAGTGGTTTGAATCCCAAAGCTTTGGGTAGACTTTTAGACACATTTGCAGTTTTTATCGCTTAAAAATGCTTCCCAGCGCCTCTGCTGTACACTTTTTTTTATTTTCACTCATAACTTAACAAAGGATGCTTTCCCAGTAAATTCGCTTTCATTATAGAGAAGAACTCTGCCCTTTATACTAATTACAGGCAGTGGTTTCAATCCTAAAGCTTTGGTTGTAGTTTTCCACACATTTGCAGTTTTTATTGCTTAAAAATGCTTCCCACCACCTGCTGTACACTTTTCTTTTATTTTAACTCATAACTTCACAAAGGTTGCTTTCCAAGTAAATTCCATCCATCCATTTTCTGAGCCGCTTCTCCTCACTCGGGTCGCGGGCGTGCTGGAGCCTATCCCAGCTGTCATCGGGCAGGAGGCGGGGTACACCCTGAACTGGTTGCCAGCCAATCGCAGGGCACATAGAAACAAACAACCATTCGCACTCACAGTCATGCCTACGGGAAATTTTGAGTCTCCAATTAATGCATGTTTTTGGGATGTGGGAGGAAACCGGAGTGCCCGGAAAAAACCACGCAGGCACGAGGAGAACATGCAAACTCCACACAGGCGGGGACGGGGATTGAACCCTGCTCCTCAGAACTGTGAGGCTGACGCTCTAACCAGTCGGCCACTGTGCCGCTCCAAGTAAATTATCTTGCATTTTAGAGTATAACTCTCACCTTTATACTAGTTAAAGGCAGTGGTTTGAATACCAAAGCTTTGGGTGGACTTTTATACACTTTTGCAGTTTTTATTGCTTAAAAATGCTTCCCAGCGCCTGCTCTACACTTTTTTTATTTTGACTCATAACTTCACAAAGGATGCTTTGCAAGTATTTTCTCTTGCATTTTAGAGTAAAAAGCTGCCTTTTATACTAGTTACAGGCAGTGATTTCAATCCTAAAGCTTTGGTTGGAGTTTACACACATTTGCAGTTTTTATTGCTTAAAAATGCTTCCCAGTGCCTGCTGTACACTTTTTTTATTTTGACTCATAACTTCACAAAGGATGCTTTCCAAGTAATTTCTCTTGCATTTTAGAGTATAACTCTCACCTTTATACTAGTTACAGGCAGTGGTTTGAATCCCAAAGCTTCGGGTGGACTTTTATACACATTTGCAGTTTTTATTGCTTAAAAATGCTTCCCAGCGCCTGCTCTACACTTTTTTTATTTTGACTCATAACTTCACAAAGGATGCTTTCCAAGTAATTTCTCTTGCATTTTAGAGTATAACTCTCCCCTTTATACAAGTTCCAGGCAGTGGTTTGAATCCCAAAGCTTTGGGTGGACTTTTAGACACATTTGCAGTTTTTATCGCTTAAAAATGCTTCCCAGCGCCTCTGCTGTACACGTTTTTAATTTTCACTCATAACTTCACAAAGGATGCTTTCCCAGTAAATTCGCTTTCATTATAGAGAAGAACTCTGCCCTTTATACTAGTTACAGGCAGTGGTTTCAATCCTAAAGCTTTGGTTGGAGTTTTACACACATTTGCACTTTTTATTGCTTAAAAATGCTTCCCAGTGCCTGCTGTACACTTTTTTTATTTTGACTCATAACTTCACAAAGGTTGCATTCCAAGTAAATTCGCTTTCATTTTAGAGTAGAAATCTGTCCTTTATACTAGTTACAGGCATTGCTTTCAATCCTAAAGCTTTGGTTGGAGTTTTACACACATTTGCAGTTTTTATCGCTTAAAAATGCTTCCCAGCGCCTGATGAACACTTGTTTTATTTTGACTCATAACTTCACAAAGGATGCTTTGCAAGTATTTTCTCTTCCATTTTAGAGTAGAAATCTGCCTTTTATACTAGTTACAGGCAGTGGTTTCAATCCTAAAGCTTTGGTTGGAGTTTTACACACATTTGCAGTTTTTATTGCTTAAAAATGCTTCCCAGTGCCTGCTGTACACTTTTTTTTATTTTGACTCATAACTTCACAAAGGTTGCATTCCAAGTAAATTCGCTTTCATTTTAGAGTAGAAATCTTCCCTTTATACTAGTTACAGGCATTGCTTTCAATCCTAAAGCTTTGGTTGGAGTTTTACACACATTTGCAGTTTTTATTGCTTAAAAATGCTTCCCAGCACCTGCTGTACAATTGTTTTTATTTTTGACTCATAACTTCACAAAGGTTGCTTTCCAAGTAAATTCTCTTGCATTTTAGAGTATAACTCTCACCTTTATACTAGTTACAGGCAGTGGTTTGAATCCCAAAGCTTTGGGTGGACCTTTATACACATTTGGAGTTTTTATTGCTTAAAAATGCTTCCCAGCGCCTGCTCTACACTTTTTTATTTTGACTCATAACTTCACAAAGGTTGCTTTCCAAGTAAATTCTCTTGCATTTTAGAGTATAACTCTGCCCTTTATACTAGTTACAAGCAGTGGTTTCAATCCTAAAGCTTTGGTTGGAGTTTTACACACATTTGCAGTTTTTATTGCTTAAAAATGCTTCCCAGCACCTGCTGTACACTTTTTTTTAATTTTGACTCATAACTTCACAAAGGTTGCTTTCCAAGTAAATTATCTTGCATTTTAGAGTATAACTCTCCCCTTTATCCTAGTTATAGGGAGTGATTTGAATCCCAAAGCTTTGGGTGGACTTTTAGACACATTTGCAGTTTTTATTCCTTAAAAATGCTTCCCAGCGCCTGCTCTACACTTTTTTTATTTTTACTCATAACTTCACAAAGGATGCTTTCCAAGTAATTTCTCTTGCATTTTAGAGTATAACTCTCCCCTTTATACAAGTTTCAGGCAGTGGTTTGAATCCCAAAGCTTTGGGTGGACTTTTAGACACATTTGCAGTTTTTATCGCTTAAAAATGCTTCCCAGCGCCTCTGCTGTACACGTTTTTAATTTTCACTCATAACTTCACAAAGGATGCTTTCCCAGTAAATTCGCTTTCATTATAGAGAAGAACTCTGCCCTTTATACTAGTTACAGGCAGTGGTTTCAATCCTAAAGCTTTGGTTGGAGTTTTACACACATTTGCACTTTTTATTGCTTAAAAATGCTTCCCAGTGCCTGCTGTACACTTTTTTTATTTTGACTCATAACTTCACAAAGGTTGCATTCCAAGTAAATTCGCTTTCATTTTAGAGTAGAAATCTGTCCTTTATACTAGTTACAGGCATTGCTTTCAATCCTAAAGCTTTGGTTGGAGTTTTACACACATTTGCAGTTTTTATTGCTTAAAAATGCTTCCCACCATCTGCTGTAAACTTTTTTTAAATTTTGACTCATAACTTCACAAAGGTTGCTTTCCACGTAAATTATCTTGTATTTTAGAGTATAACTCTCACCTTTATACTAGTTACAGGCAGTGGTTTGAATCCCAAAGCTTTGGGTAGACTTTCAGACACATTTGCAGTTTTTATTGCTTAAAAATGCTTCCCAGCGCCTCTGCTGTACACTTTTTTTATTTTCACTCATAACTTCACAAAGGATGCTTTCCCAGTAAATTCGCTTTCATTATAGAGAAGAACTCTGCCCTTTATACTAGTTACAGGCAGTGGTTTCAATCCTAAAGCTTTGGTTGGAGTTTTCCACACATTTGCAGTTTTTATTGCTTAAAAATGCTTCCCACCACCTGCTGTACACTTTTCTTTTATTTTAACTCATAACTTCACAAAGGTTGCTTTCCAAGTAAATTCCATCCATCCATTTTCTGAGCCGCTTCTCCTCACTCGGGTCGCGGGCGTGCTGGAGCCTATCCCAGCTGTCATCGGGCAGGAGGCGGGGTACACCCTGAACTGGTTGCCAGCCAATCGCAGGGCACATAGAAACAAACAACCATTCGCACTCACAGTCATGCCTACGGGAAATTTTGAGTCTCCAATTAATGCATGTTTTTGGGATGTGGGAGGAAACCGGAGTGCCCGGAGAAAACCCACGCAGGCACGAGGAGAACATGCAAACTCCACACAGGCGAGGACGGGGATTGAACCCCGCTCCTCAGAACTGTGAGGCTGACGCTCTAACCAGTCGGCCACCGTGCCGCTCCAAGAAAATAATCTTGCATTTTAGAGTATAACTCTCACCTTTATACTAGTTAAAGGCAGTGGTTTGAATCCCAAAGCTTTGGGTGGACTTTTATACACTTTTGCAGTTTTTATTGCTTAAAAATACTTCCCAGCGCCTGCTCTACACTTTTTTTATTTTGACTCATAACTTCACAAAGGATGCTTTCCAAGTAATTTCTCTTGCATTTTAGAGTATAACTCTCCCCTTTATACAAGTTCCAGGCAGTGGTTTGAATCCCAAAGCTTTGGGTGGACTTTTAGACACATTTGCGTTTTTTATCTTTTAAAAATGCTTCCCAGCGCATGATGAACACTTGTTTTATTTTCACTCATAACTTCACAAAGGATGCTTTGCAAGTATTTTCTCTTGCATTTTAGAGTAAAAATCTGCCTTTTATACTAGTTACAGGCAGTAGTTTCAATCCTCAAGCTTTGGTTGGAGTTTTACACACATTTGCAGTTTTTATTGCTTAAAAATGCTTCCCAGTGCCTGCTGTACACTTTTTTTTATTTTGACTCATAACTTCACAAAGGTTGCTTTCCAAGTAAATTATCTTGCATTTTAGAGTATAACTCTCCCCTTTATACTAGTTACAGGCAGTGGTTTGAATCCCAGAGCTTTGGGTGGACTTTTATACACATTTGCAGTTTTTATTGCTTAAAAATGCTTCCCAGCGCCTGCTCTACACTTTTTTTATTTTGACTCATAACTTCACAAAGGATGCTTTCCAAGTAATTTCTCTTGCATTTTAGAGTATAACTCTCACCTTTATACTAGTTACAGGCAGTGGTTTGAATCCCAAAGCTTTGGGTGGACTTTTATACACATTTGCAGTTTTTATTGCTTAAAAATGCTTCCCAGCGCCTGCTCTACACTTTTTTTATTTTGACTCATAACTTCACAAAGGATGCTTTCCAAGTAATTTCTCTTGCATTTTAGAGTATAACTCTCCCCTTTATACAAGTTCCAGGCAGTGGTTTGATTCCCAAAGCTTTGGGTGGACTTTTAGACACATTTGCAGTTTTTATCGCTTAAAAATGCTTCCCAGCGCCTGATGAACACTTGTTTTATTTTCACTCATAACTTCACAAAGGATGCTTTGCAAGTATTTTCTCTTGCATTTTAGAGTAGAAATCTGCCTTTTATACTAGTTACAGGCAGTGGTTTCAATCCTAAAGCTTTGGTTGGAGTTTTACACACATTTGCAGTTTTTATTGCTTAAAAATGCTTCCCAGTGCCTGCTGTACACTTTTTTTTTATTTTGACTCATAACTTCACAAAGGTTGCATTCCAAGTAAATTCGCTTTCATTTTAGAGTAGAAATCTTCCCTTTATACTAGTTACAGGCATTGCTTTCAATCCTAAAGCTTTGGTTGGAGTTTTTCTACACATTTGCAGTTTTTATTGCTTAAAAATGCTTCCCAGCACCTGCTGTACAATTGTTTTTATTTTGACTCATAACTTCACAAAGGTTGCTTTCCAAGTAAATTCTCTTGCATTTTAGAGTATAACTCTCACCTTTATACTAGTTACAGGCAGTGGTTTGAATCCCAAAGCTTTGGGTGGACTTTTAGACACATTTGCAGTTTTTATTGCTTAAAAATGCTTCCCAGCGCCTGCTCTACACTTTTTTATTTTGACTCATAACTTCACAAAGGTTGCTTTCCAAGTAAATTCTCTTGCATTTTAGAGTATAACTCTGCCCTTTATACTAGTTACAGGCAGTGGTTTCAATCCTAAAGCTTTGGTTGGAGTTTTACACACATTTGCAGTTTTTATGGCTTAAAAACGCTTCCCAGGGCCTCTGCTGTAAACTTTTTTCATTTTCACTCATAACTTCACAAAGGATGCTTTCCCAGTATATTCTCTTGCATTTTAGAGTATAACTCTCCCCTTTATACAAGTTCCAGGCAGTGGTTTGAATCCCAAAGCTTTGGGTGGACTTTTAGACACATTTGCAGTTTTTATCGCTTAAAAATGCTTCCCAGCGCCTCTGCTGTACACTTATTTTATTTTCACTCATAACTTCACAAAGGTTGCTTTCCAAGTAAATTATCTTGCATTTTAGAGTATAACTCTCACCTTTATACTAGTTAAAGGCAGTGGTTTGAATCCCAAAGCTTTGGGTGGACTTTTATACACTTTTGCAGTTTTTATTGCTTAAAAATGCTTCCCAGCGCCTGCTCTACACTTTTTTTTATTTTGACTCATAACTTCACAAAGGATGCTTTAAAAGTAATTTGTCTTGCATTTTAGAGTAGAAATCTGCCCTTTATACTAGTTACAGGCATTGCTTTCAATCCTAAAGCTTTGGTTGGAGTTTTACACACATTTGCAGTTTTTATTGCTTAAAAATGCTTCCCAGCACCTGCTGTACACTTTTTTTAAATTTTGACTCATAACTTCACAAAGGTTGCTTTCCAAGTAAATTATCTTGCATTTTAGAGTATAACTCTCACCTTTATACTAGTTACAGGCAGTGGTTTGAATCCCAAAGCTTTGGGTGGACTTTTATACACATTTGCAGTTTTTATTGCTTAAAAATGCTTCCCAGCGCCTCTGCTGTACACTTTTTTCATTTTCACTCATAACTTCACAAAGGATGCTTTCCAAGTAAATTCTCTTACATTTTAGCGTATAACTCTCCCCTTTATACTAGTTACAGGCAGTGGTTTCAATCCTAAAGCTTTGGTTGGAGTTTTACACACATTTGCAGTTTTTATTGCTTAAAAATGCTTCCCAGCGCCTCTGCTGTACACTTTTTTTATTTTCACTCATAACTTCACAAAGGATGCTTTCCCAGTATATTCTCTTGCATTTTAGAGTACAACTCTCCCGTTTATACAAGTTCCAGGCATTGGTTTGAATCCCAAAGCTTTGGGTGGACTTTTATACACATTTGCAGTTTTTATTGCTTAAAAATGCTTCCCAGCGCCTGCTCTACACTTTTTTTATTTTGACTCATAACTTCACAAAGGATGCTTTCCAAGTAATTTCTCTTGCATTTTAGAGTATAACTCTCCCCATTATACAAGTTCCAGGCAGTGGTTTGAATCCCAAAGCTTTGGGTGGACTTTTAGACACATTTGCGGTTTTTATCGCTTAAAAATGCTTCCCAGCGCCTGATGAATACTTGTTTTTTTTCCACTCATAACTTCACAAAGGATGCTTTGCAAGTATTTTCTCTTGCATTTTAGAGTAGAAATCTGCCTTTTATACTAGTTACACGCAGTGGTTTCAATCCTAAAGCTTTGGTTGGAGTTTTACACACATTTGCAGTTTTTATTGCTTAAAAATGCTTCCGAGTGCCTGCTGTACACTTTTTTTATTTTGACTCATAACTTCACAAAGGTTGCTTTCCAAGTAAATTCTCTTGCATTTTAGAGTATAACTCTCCCCTTTATACTAGTTACAGGCAGTGGTTTGAATCCCAAAGCTTTGGGTGGAGTTTTACACACATTTGCAGTTTTTATTGCTTAAAAATGCTTCCGAGTGCCTGCTGTACACTTTTTTTATTTTGACTCATAACTTCACAAAGGTTGCTTTCCAAGTAAATTCTCTTGCATTTTAGAGTATAACTCTCCCCTTTATACTAGTTACAGGCAATGGTTTGAATCCCAAAGCTTTGGGTGGACTTTTAGACACATTTGCAGTTTTTATCGCTTAAAAATGCTTCCCAGCGCCTGATGAACACTTGTTTTATTTTCACTCATAACTTCACAAAGGATGCTTTGCAAGTATTTTCTCTTGCATTTTAGAGTAAAAATCTGCCTTTTATACTAGTTACAGGCAGTGGTTTCAATCCTAAAGCTTTGGTTGGAGTTTTACACACATTTGCAGTTTTTATTGCTTAAAAATGCTTCCCAGTGCCTGCTGTACACTTTTTTTATTTTGACTCATAACTTCACAAAGGATGCTTTCCAAGTAATTTCTCTTGCATTTTAGAGTATAACTCTCCCCTTTATACAAGTTCCAGGCAGTGGTTTGAATCCCAAAGCTTTGGGTGGACTTTTAGACACATTTGCGGTTTTTATCGCTTAAAAATGCTTCCCAGCGCCTGATGAACACTTGTTTTATTTTCACTCATAACTTCACAAAGGATGCTTTGCAAGTATTTTCTCTTGCATTTTAGAGTAGAAATCTGCCTTTTATACTAGTTACAGGCAGTGGTTTCAATCCTAAAGCTTTGGTTGGAGTTTTACACACATTTGCAGTTTTTATTGCTTAAAAATGCTTCCCAATGCCTGCTGTACACTTTTTTTATTTTGACTCATAACTTCACAAAGGTTGCATTCCAAGTAAATTCGCTTTCATTTTAGAGTAGAAATCTCCCCTTTATACTAGTTACAGGCATTGCTTTCAATCCTAAAGCTTTGGTTGGAGTTTTACACACATTTGCAGTTTTTATTGCTTAAAAATGCTTCCCAGCACCTGCTGTACACTTTTTTTTAATTTTGACTCATAACTTCACAAAGGTTGCTTTCCAAGTAAATTATCTTGCATTTTAGAGTATAACTCTCACCTTTATACTAGTTACAGGCAGTGGTTTGAATCCCAAAGCTTTGGGTGGACTTTTATACACATTTGCAGTTTTTATTGCTTAAAAATGCTTCCCAGCGCCTCTGCTGTACACTTTTTTCATTTTCACTCATAACTTCACAAAGGATGCTTTCCAAGTAAATTCTCTTACATTTTAGCGTATAACTCTCCCCTTTATACTAGTTACAGGCAGTGGTTTCAATCCTAAAGCTTTGGTTGGAGTTTTACACACATTTGCAGTTTTTATTGCTTAAAAATGCTTCCCAGCGCCTCTGCTGTACACTTTTTTTATTTTCACTCATAACTTCACAAAGGATGCTTTCCCAGTATATTCTCTTGCATTTTAGAGTATAACTCTCCCGTTTATACAAGTTCCAGGCATTGGTTTGAATCCCAAAGCTTTGGGTGGACTTTTATACACATTTGCAGTTTTTATTGCTTAAAAATGCTTCCCAGCGCCTGCTCTACACTTTTTTTATTTTGACTCATAACTTCACAAAGGATGCTTTCCAAGTAATTTCTCTTGCATTTTAGAGTATAACTCTCCCCTTTATACAAGTTCCAGGCAGTGGTTTGAATCCCAAAGCTTTGGGTGGACTTTTAGACACATTTGCGGTTTTTATCGCTTAAAAATGCTTCCCAGCGCCTGATGAATACTTGTTTTTTTTCCACTCATAACTTCACAAAGGATGCTTTGCAAGTATTTTCTCTTGCATTTTAGAGTAGAAATCTGCCTTTTATACTAGTTACACGCAGTGGTTTCAATCCTAAAGCTTTGGTTGGAGTTTTACACACATTTGCAGTTTTTATTGCTTAAAAATGCTTCCGAGTGCCTGCTGTACACTTTTTTTATTTTGACTCATAACTTCACAAAGGTTGCTTTCCAAGTAAATTCTCTTGCATTTTAGAGTATAACTCTCCCCTTTATACTAGTTACAGGCAGTGGTTTGAATCCCAAAGCTTTGGGTGGAGTTTTACACACATTTGCAGTTTTTATTGCTTAAAAATGCTTCCGAGTGCCTGCTGTACACTTTTTTTATTTTGACTCATAACTTCACAAAGGTTGCTTTCCAAGTAAATTCTCTTGCATTTTAGAGTATAACTCTCCCCTTTATACTAGTTACAGGCAGTGGTTTGAATCCCAAAGCTTTGGGTGGACTTTTAGACACATTTGCAGTTTTTATCGCTTAAAAATGCTTCCCAGCGCCTGATGAACACTTGTTTTATTTTCACTCATAACTTCACAAAGGATGCTTTGCAAGTATTTTCTCTTGCATTTTAGAGTAAAAATCTGCCTTTTATACTAGTTACAGGCAGTGGTTTCAATCCTAAAGCTTTGGTTGGAGTTTTACACACATTTGCAGTTTTTATTGCTTAAAAATGCTTCCCAGTGCCTGCTGTACACTTTTTTTATTTTGACTCATAACTTCACAAAGGATGCTTTCCAAGTAATTTCTCTTGCATTTTAGAGTATAACTCTCCCCTTTATACAAGTTCCAGGCAGTGGTTTGAATCCCAAAGCTTTGGGTGGACTTTTAGACACATTTGCGGTTTTTATCGCTTAAAAATGCTTCCCAGCGCCTGATGAACACTTGTTTTATTTTCACTCATAACTTCACAAAGGATGCTTTGCAAGTATTTTCTCTTGCATTTTAGAGTAGAAATCTGCCTTTTATACTAGTTACAGGCAGTGGTTTCAATCCTAAAGCTTTGGTTGGAGTTTTACACACATTTGCAGTTTTTATTGCTTAAAAATGCTTCCCAATGCCTGCTGTACACTTTTTTTATTTTGACTCATAACTTCACAAAGGTTGCATTCCAAGTAAATTCGCTTTCATTTTAGAGTAGAAATCTCCCCTTTATACTAGTTACAGGCATTGCTTTCAATCCTAAAGCTTTGGTTGGAGTTTTACACACATTTGCAGTTTTTATTGCTTAAAAATGCTTCCCAGCACCTGCTGTACACTTTTTTTTAATTTTGACTCATAACTTCACAAAGGTTGCTTTCCAAGTAAATTATCTTGCATTTTAGAGTATAACTCTCACCTTTATACTAGTTACAGGCAGTGGTTTGAATCCCAAAGCTTTGGGTGGACTTTTATACACATTTGCAGTTTTTATTGCTTAAAAATGCTTCCCAGCGCCTGCTCTATACTTTTTTTATTTTGACTCATAACTTCACAAAGGATGCTTTCCAAGTAATTTCTCTTGCATTTTAGAGTATAACTCTCCCCTTTATACTAGTTACAGGCAATGGTTTGAATCCTAAAGCTTTGGTGCGAGTTTTACACACATTTGCAGTTTTTATGGTTTAAAAATGCTTCCCAGCGCCTCTGCTGTACACTTTTTTTATTTTGACTCATAACTTCACAAAGGATGCTTTCCAAGTAATTTCTCTTGCATTTTAGAGTATAACTCTCCCCTTTATACAAGTTCCAGGCAGTGGTTTGAATCCCAAAGCTTTGGTTTGAGTTGTACACACATTTGCAGTTTTTATCGCTTAAAAATGCTTCCCAGCGCCTGATGGACACTTGTTTTATTTTCACTCATAACGTCACAAAGGGTGCTTTGCAAGTATTTTCTCTTGCATTTTAGTGTAGAAATCTGCCTTTTATACTAGTTACAGGCAGTGGTTTCAATCCTAAAGCTTTGGTTGGAGTTTTACACACATTTGCAGTTTTTATGGCTTTAAAATGCTTCCCAGCGCCTCTGCTGTACACTTTTTTTATTTTCACTCATAACTTCACAAAGGATGCTTTCCCAGTAAATTCGCTTTGATTTTAGAGTAGGACTCTGCCCTTTATCCTAGTTACAGGCAGTGGTTTCAATCCCAAAGCTTTGGGTGGACTTTTATACACATATGCAGTTTTTATTGCTTAAAAATGCTTCCCAGCGCCTGCTCTACACTTTTTTTATTTTGACTCATAACTTCACAAAGGATGCTTTCCAAGTAATTTCTCTTGCATTTTAGAGTATAACTCCCCCCTTTATACTAGTTACAGGCAGTGGTTTGAATCCCAAAGCTTTGGGTGGACTTTTAGACACATTTGCGGTTTTTATCGCTTAAAAATGCTTCCCAGCGCCTGATGAACACTTGTTTTATTTTCACTCATAACTTCACAAAGGATGCTTTGCAAGTATTTTCTCTTGCATTTTAGAGTAGAAATCTGCCTTTTATAATAGTTACAGACAGTGGTTTCAATCCTAAAGCTTTGGTTGGAGTTTTACACATATTTGCACTTTTTATTGCTTAAAAATGCTTCCCAGCACCTGCTGTACACTTTTTTTTAATTTTGACTCATAACTTCACAATGGTTGCTTTCCAAGTAAATTATCTTGCATTTTAGAGTATAACTCTGACCTTTATACTAGTTACAGGCAGTGGTTTGAATCCCAAAGCTTTGGGTGGACTTTTATACACATTTGCAGTTTTTATTGCTTAAAAATGCTTCCCAGCGCCTGCTCTACACTTGTTTTATTTTCACTCATAATTTCACAAAGGATGCTTTCCCAGTAAATTCGCTTTCATTTTAGAGTAGAAATCTGCCTTTTGTACTAGTTGCAGGCATTGCTTTCAATCCTAAAGCTTTGGGTGGACTTTTAGACACATTTGCAGTTTTTATCGCTTAAAAATGCTTCCCAGCGCCTCTGCTGGACACTTTTTTTATTTTCACTCATAACTTCACAAAGGATGCTTTCCAAGTAAATTATCTTGCATTTTAGAGTATAACTCTCCCCTTTATACTAGTTACAGGCAGTGGTTTGAATCCTAAAGCTTTGGTTTGAGTTTTACACACATTTGCAGTTTTTATCACTTAAAAATGCTTCCCAGCACCTGCTGTACACTTTTTTTATTTTGACTCATAACTTCACAAAGGATGCTTTCCCAGTAAATTTGCTTTCATTTTAGAGTAGAACTCTGCCCTTTATACTAGTTACAGGCAGTGGTTTCAATCCTAAAGCTATGATTGGAATTTTATACATATTTGATGTTTTTATTGCTTAAAAATGCTTCCCAGCGCCTGCTGTACACTTTTTATTTTCACTCATAACTTCACAAAGGATGCTTTCCCAGTAAAGTCTCTTGCTTTTTAGAGTAGAACTCTCCCCTTTATACTAGTTGCAGGTAGTGGTTTGAATCCCAAAGCTTTGGTTGGAGTTTTACACACATTTACGGTTTGTATTGCTTAAAAATGCTTCCCAGCACCTGCTGTACACTTTTTTTATTTTGACTCATAATTTCACAAAGGTTGCTTTCCAAGGAAATTCTCTTGCATTTTAGACTATAACTCTCCCCTTTATACTAGTTACAGGGAGTGGTTTGAATCCTAAAGCTTTGGTTTGAGTTGTACACACATTTGCAGTTTTTATCGCTTAAAAATGCTGCCCAGCGCCTGATGGACACTTGTTTTATTTTCACTCATAACATCACAAAGGATGCTTTGCAAGTATTTTCTCTTGCATTTTAGTGTAGAAATCTGCCTTTTATACTAGTTACAGGCAGTGGTTTCAATCCTAAAGCTTTGGTTGGAGTTTTACACACATTTGCAGTTTTTATTGCTTAAAAATGCTTCCCAGCACCTGCTGTACACTTTTTTTAAATTTTGACTCATAACTTCACAAAGGTTGCTTTCCAAGTAAATTATCTTGCATTTTAGAGTATAACTCTCACCTTTATACTAGTTACAGGCAGTGGTTTGAATCCCAAAGCTTTGGGTGGACTTTTATACACATTTGCAGTTTTTATTGCTTAAAAATGCTTCCCAGCGCCTGCTCTACACTTTTTTTTTTTTGACTCATAACTTCACAAAGGTTGCTTTCCAAGTAATTTCTCTTGCATTTTACAGTATAACTCTCCCCTTTATACCAGTTACAGGCAGTGGTTTGAATCCTAAAGCTTTGGTTCGAGTTTTACACACATTTGCAGTTTTTATTGCTTAAAAATGCTTCCCAGCACCTGCTGTACACTTTTTATTAATTTTGACTCATAACTTCACAAAGGTTGCTTTCCAAGTAAATTATCTTGCATTTTAGAGTATAACTCTCACCTTTATACTAGTTACAGGCAGTGGTTTGAATCCCAAAGCTTTGGGTGGACTTTTATACACATTTGCAGTTTTTATTGCTGAAAAATGCTTCCCAGCGCCTGCTCTACACTTCTTTTATTTTGACTCATAACTTCACAAAGGTTGCATTCCAAGTAAATTCGCTTTCATTTTAGAGTAGAAATCTGCCCTTTATACTAGTTACAAGCATTGCTTTCAATCCTAAAGCTTTGGTTGGAGTTTTACACACATTTGCAGTTTTTATTGCTTAAAAATGCTTCCCAGCACCTGCTGTACACTTTTTTTTAATTTTGACTCATAACTTCACAAAGGTTGCTTTCCAAGTAAATTATCTTGCATTTTAGAGTATAACTCTCACCTTTATACTAGTTACAGGCAGTGGTTTGAATCCCAAAGCTTTGGGTGGACTTTTATACACATTTGCATTTTTTATTGCTTAAAAATGCTTCCCAGCGCCTGCTCTACACTTTTTTTATTTTGACTCATAACTTCACAACGGATGCTTTCCAAGTAATTTCTCTTGCATTTTAGAGTATAACTCTCCCCTTTATACTAGTTACAGGCAGTGGTTTGAATCCCAAAGCTTTGGGTGGACTTTTAGACACATTTGCGGTTTTTATCGCTTAAAAATGCTTCCCAGCGCCTGATGAACACTTGTTTTATTTTCAATCATAACTTCACAAAGGATGCTTTGCAAGTATTTTCTCTTGCATTTTAGTGTAGAAATCTGCCTTTTATACTAGTTACAGGCAGTGGTTTCAATCCTAAAGCTTTGGTTGGAGTTTTACACACATTTGCAGTTTGTATTGCTTAAAAATGCTTCCCAGCACCTGCTGTACACTTGTTTTTATTTTGACTCATAACTTCACAAAGGTTGCTTTCCAAGTAAATTCTCTTGCATTTTAGAGTATAACTCTCTCCTTTATACAAGTTCCAGGCAGTGGTTTGAATCCCAAAGCTTTGGGTGGACTTTTAGACACATTTGCACTTTTTATCGCTTAAAAATGCTTCCCAGCGCCTCTGCTGTACACTTTTTTTATTTTCACTCATAACTTCACAAAGGATGCTTTCCCAGTATATTCTCTTGCATTTTAGAGTATAACTCTCCCCTTTATACAAGTTCCAGGCAGTGGTTTGAATCCCAAAGCTTTGGGTGGACTTTTAGACACATTTGCAGTTTTTATCGCTTAAAAATGCTTCCCAGCGCCTCTGCTGTACACTTTTTTTATTTTCACTCATAACTTCACAAAGGATGCTTTCCAAGTAAATTCTCTTGCATTTTAGAGTCGAACTCTACCCTTTATACTAGTTACAGGCAGTGGTTTCAATCCTAAAGCTATGATTGGAATTTTATACACATTTGATGTTTTTATTGCTTAAAAATGCTTCCCAGCGCCTGCTGTACACTTTTTATTTTCACTCATAACTTCACAAAGGATGCTTTCCCAGTTAAGTCTCTTGCTTTTTAGAGTAGAACTCTCCCCTTTATACTAGTTACAGGTAGTGGTTTGAATCCCAAAGCTTTGGTTGGAGTTTTACACACATTTACGGTTTGTATTGCTTAAAAATGCTTTCCAGCACCTGCTGTACACTTTTTTTATTTTGACTCATAATTTCACAAAGGTTGCTTTTCAAGTAAATTCTCTTGCATTTTAGAGTATAACTCTCCCCTTTATACTAGTTACAGGGAGTGGTTTGAATCCTAAAGCTTTGGTTTGAGTTGTACACACATTTGCAGTTTTTATCGCTTAAAAATGCTTCCCAGCGCCTGATGGACACTTGTTTTATTTTCACTCATAACGTCACAAAGGATGCTTTGCAAGTATTTTCTCTTGCATTTTAGTGTAGAAATCTGCCTTTTATACTAGTTACAGGCAGTGGTTTCAATCCTAAAGCTTTGGTTGGAGTTTTACACACATTTGCAGTTTTTATGGCTTTAAAATGCTTCCCAGCGCCTCTGCTGTACACTTTTTTTATTTTCACTCATAACTTCACAAAGGATGCTTTCCCAGTAAATTCGCTTTCATTTTAGAGTAGAACTCTGCCCTTTATCCTAGTTACAGGCAGTGGTTTCAATCCTAAAGCTTTGGTTGGTGTTTTACACACATTTGCAGTTTTTATTGCTTAAAAATGCTTCCCAGCACCTGCTGTACACTTTTTTTTAATTTTGACTCATAACTTCACAAAGGTTGCTTTCCAAGTAAATTATCTTGCATTTTAGAGTATAACTCTCACCTTTATACTAGTTACAGGCAGTGGTTTGAATCCCAAAGCTTTGGGTGGACTTTTATACACATATGCAGTTTTTATTGCTTAAAAATGCTTCCCAGCGCCTGCTCTACACTTTTTTTATTTTGACTCATAACTTCACAAAGGATGCTTTCCAAGTAATTTCTCTTGCATTTTAGAGTATAACTCTCCCCTTTATACTAGTCACAGGCAGTGGTTTGAATCCTAAAGCTTTGGTTCGAGTTTTACACACATTTGCAGTTTTTATGGCTTAAAAATGCTTCCCAGCGCCTGCTCTACACTTGTTTTATTTTCACTCATAATTTCACAAAGGATGCTTTCCCAGTAAATTCGCTTTCATTTTAGAGTAGAAATCTGCCTTTTGTACTAGTTGCAGGCATTGCTTTCAATCCTAAAGCTTTGGGTGGACTTTTAGACACATATGCAGTTTTTATTGCTTAAAAATGCCTCCCAGCGCCTGCTCTACACTTTTTTTATTTTGACTCATAACTTCACAAAGGATGCTTTCCCAGTAAATTTGCTTTCATTTTAGAGTAGAACTCTGCCCTTTATACTAGTTACAGGCAGTGGTTTCAATCCTAAAGCTATGATTGGAATTTTATACATATTTGATGTTTTTATTGCTTAAAAATGCTTCCCAGCGCCTGCTGTACACTTTTTATTTTCACTCATAACTTCACAAAGGATGCTTTCCCAGTAAAGTCTCTTGCTTTTTAGAGTAGAACTCTCCCCTTTATACTAGTTACAGGTAGTGGTTTGAATCCCAAAGCTTTGGTTGGAGTTTTACACACATTTACGGTTTGTATTGCTTAAAAATGCTTCCCAGCACCTGCTGTAAACTTTTTTTATTTTGACTCATAATTTCACAAAGGTTGCTTTCCAAGGAAATTCTCTTGCATTTTAGACTATAACTCTCCCCTTTATACTAATTACAGGGAGTGGTTTGAATCCTAAAGCTTTGGTTTGAGTTGTACACACATTTGCAGTTTTTATCGCTTAAAAATGCTTCCCAGCGCCTGATGGACACTTGTTTTATTTTCACTCATAACGTCACAAAGGATGCTTTGCAAGTATTTTCTCTTGCATTTTAGTGTAGAAATCTGCCTTTTATACTAGTTACAGGCAGTGGTTTCAATCCTAAAGCTTTGGGTGGACTTTTATACACATTTGCAGTTTTTATTGCTTAAAAATGCTTCCCAGCGCCTGCTCTACACTTTTTTTTTTTGACTCATAACTTCACAAAGGTTGCTTTCCAAGTAATTTCTCTTGCATTTTAGAGTATAACTCTCCCCTTTATACTAGTTACAGGCAGTGGTTTGAATCCTAAAGCTTTGGTTCGAGTTTTACACACATTTGCAGTTTTTATTGCTTAAAAATGCTTCCCAGTGCCTGCTGTACACTTTTTTTATTTTGACTCATAACTTCACAAAGGTTGCATTCCAAGTAAATTCGCTTTCATTTTAGAGTAGAAATCTGCCCTTTATACTAGTTACAGGCATTGCTTTCAATCCTAAAGCTTTGGTTGGAGTTTTACACACATTTGCAGTTTTTATTGCTTAAAAATGCTTCCCAGCACCTGCTGTACACTTTTTATTAATTTTGACTCATAACTTCACAAAGGTTGCTTTCCAAGTAAATTATCTTGCATTTTAGAGTATAACTCTCACCTTTATACTAGTTACAGGCAGTGGTTTGAATCCCAAAGCTTTGGGTGGACTTTTATACACATTTGCAGTTTTTATTGCTTAAAAATGCTTCCCAGCGCCTGCTCTACACTTCTTTTATTTTGACTCATAACTTCACAAAGGTTGCATTCCAAGTAAATTCGCTTTCATTTTAGAGTAGAAATCTGCCCTTTATACTAGTTACAAGCATTGCTTTCAATCCTAAAGCTTTGGTTGGAGTTTTACACACATTTGCAGTTTTTATTGCTTAAAAATGCTTCCCAGCACCTGCTGTACACTTTTTTTTTATTTTGACTCATAACTTCACAAAGGTTGCTTTCCAAGTAAATTATCTTGCATTTTAGAGTATAACTCTCCCCTTTATACTAGTTACAGGCAGTGGTTTGAATCCCAAAGCTTTGGGTGGACTTTTAGACACATTTGCAGTTTTTATCGCTTAAAAATGCTTCCCAGCGCCTGATGAACACTTGTTTTATTTTCAATCATAACTTCACAAAGGATGCTTTGCAAGTATTTTCTCTTGCATTTTAGTGTAGAAATCTGCCTTTTATACTAGTTACAGGCAGTGGTTTCAATCCTAAAGCTTTGGTTGGAGTTTTACACACATTTGCAGTTTGTATTGCTTAAAAATGCTTCCCAGCACCTGCTGTACACTTGTTTTTATTTTGACTCATAACTTCACAAAGGTTGCTTTCCAAGTAAATTCTCTTGCATTTTAGAGTATAACTCTGTCCTTTATACAAGTTCCAGGCAGTGGTTTGAATCCCAAAGCTTTGGGTGGACTTTTAGACACATTTGCACTTTTTATCGCTTAAAAATGCTTCCCAGCGCCTCTGCTGTAGACTTTTTTCATTTTCACTCATAACTTCACAAAGGATGCTTTCCCAGTATATTCTCTTGCATTTTAGAGTATAACTCTCCCCTTTATACAAGTTCCAGGCAGTGGTTTGAATCCCAAAGCTTTGGGTGGACTTTTAGACACATTTGCAGTTTTTATCGCTTAAAAATGCTTCCCAGCGCCTCTGCTGTACACTTTTTTTATTTTCACTCATAACTTCACAAAGGATGCTTTCCAAGTAAATTCTCTTGCATTTTAGAGTCGAACTCTACCATTTATACTAGTTACAGGCAGTGGTTTCAATCCTAAAGCTATGATTGGAATTTTATACACATGTGATGTTTTTATTGCTTAAAAATGCTTCCCAGCGCCTGCTGTACACTTTTTATTTTCACTCATAACTTCACAAAGGATGCTTTCCCAGTAAAGTCTCTTGCTTTTTAGAGTAGAACTCTCCCCTTTATACTAGTTACAGGTAGTGGTTTGAATCCCAAAGCTTTGGTTGGAGTTTTACACACATTTACGGTTTGTATTGCTTAAAAATGCTTTCCAGCACCTGCTGTACACTTTTTTTATTTTGACTCATAATTTCACAAAGGTTGCTTTTCAAGTAAATTCTCTTGCATTTTAGAGTATAACTCTCCCCTTTATACGATTTACAGGCAGTGGTTTGAATCCCAAAGCTTTGGGTGGACTTTTAGACACATTTGCAGTTTTTATCGCTCAAAGATGCTTCCCAGCGCCTGCTGTACACTTGTTTTATTTTCACTCATAACTTCACAAAGGATGCTTTCCCAGTAAATTTGCTTTCATTTTAGAGTAGAAATCTGCCTTTTGTACTAGTTGCAGGCATTGCTTTCAATCCTAAAGCTTTGGGTGGACTTTTAGACACATTTGCAGTTTTTATCGCTTAAAAATGCTTCCCAGCGCCTGCTGTACACTTTTTTTAGTTTGACTCATAACTTCACAAAGGATGCTTTCCCAGTAAATTTGCTTTCATTTTAGAGTAGAACTCTGCCCTTTATACTAGTTACAGGCAGTGGTTTCAATCCTAAAGCTATGGTTGGAGTTTTACACACATTTGATGTTTTTATTGGTTAAAAATGCTTCCCAGTGCCTGCTGTACACTTTTTATTTTCACTCATAACTTCACAAAGGATGCTTTCCCAGTAAAGTCTCTTACTTTTTAGAGTAGAACTCTCCCCTTTATACTAGTTACAGGCAGTGGTTTGAATCCCAAAGCTTTGGTTTGAGTTTTACACACATTTACGGTTTGTATTGCTTAAAAATGCTTCCCAGCACCTGCTGTACACTTTTTTTATTTTGACTCATAATTTCACAAAGGTTGCTTTCCAAGTAAATTCTCTTGCATTTTAGAGTATAACTCTCCCCTTTATACGATTTACAGGCAGTGGTTTGAA
>NW_026903680.1:0-2305 GCF_024500385.1 Phyllopteryx taeniolatus
GAGTGCACGAGTCATATATAATTGTCTTCTTCCAGCTCCTTCCCCCAGGCAAGTGCTATCGAACAATGCAAACAAAAACTAGCAGACATTCCAACACTTTCGTCCCGCTTACGTTAACTTCTAAACAGTTCACTTACAATTGCATTGTAACATGCTGCCAATTTGTCTTGAGATTGTTGTCCCATCTCTGTCGGGCCAATTATACATTATTCGTGCATTCACTGTAGTAGTCTCGCCACTCTGCACAATTTGCATATCTGTTGTTGACCAATACTGGCCACTCATGTGGTTGAGAAGTATCTGCACCATTTGCACAATGGACACTGTTCCAGATTATCGCACTACGATTCGCTTATACTGCTTAAATTTCTCGAAGTCTCTTCACGTTTTGCAAAATTGTCACTGTACCAGATTATTGCTCGATCAGTCATTTCAAATTGCTCTAAATTGCTAGAGGACTCTGCATCATTTGCACAATTGTCAAAAAATAAAAAATAACACAAAATTTGCATTGACATGACCACATTACCGCTAACCTTTCATTGCTCAGTGATTCTCTGTACTTTGGTCTCATGTGATTATGTCTCCAAAGTATTTTCTGTCAAATG
Organism: Phyllopteryx taeniolatus; assembly: GCF_024500385.1. Taxonomy (NCBI): domain Eukaryota; kingdom Metazoa; phylum Chordata; class Actinopteri; order Syngnathiformes; family Syngnathidae; genus Phyllopteryx; species Phyllopteryx taeniolatus. The sequence continues at coordinate 609 of NW_026903680.1, forward strand.
GCTATCCGTTATCGCACGAGAGGGGCTCCAAGTACGGAGACAAATTCCTTGTATGTTTCTGACATACTCGGCAAATATAGATTCTGATTTTTATTCTGCTGATTCTGATTGAATTTATCTAATCTACTCCTTCTAATACTGCCATTCACTCGACTGTAATGTATTCCTCGGAAGTGGTTCGGGTTCATAAACCGTGGCTTTGAGGTCCACACAATAATGTGCAATAATTACGTATCATTTAAAGATCCATACCTTCGTATCCTTAGCCTCGAGCGAATTAAAAGCACTGATGTGATAAAATCGTGACGTATCACGTGATACTAATATATATTATATATATATATATATATCTATGTAGATATATGTGTGTATAGATACTGTCGGAAAAGGAGATACGGGATGTTTAAAAAAGGTACGTGAAGATTCTGTCTCCTAATAAAGAGATGGTAAGTCATAAGAGAGACAATGACTGCATTATAATTTAGGTCCAACCACCGATATGAAAACCGATTCCACGAGAATCTAAAAGTGAAAAAGCTTACAGCACCTGGTATTCCCAGGCGGTCCTCCCATACCAAGTACTAACCAGGCCCCGCCCCTGCTTAGCTTACGAGATCGGACCGAGAACAGGCGTCCTCAGGGTAAGTATGGCCGTAAGCCACATGGTTACCTGATAAGCAACATTTTATATTTATAAAATATCAAATTTCGCTTGTCAAAATATCGAGCGGATCGCGTACTTTTTTATTCTCAATTGTTGGCTGGTCTATTTTGGAGTTTTTTGTGTGGATGATGCAAACTCATTCTCAACACTACAAATATGTGATCAGATCATAGATTTTGAAAAGTTAACACACGAGAGAATTTGAGAACTTGCACGCTGCCAAAACTCAGACAAGAGCATGCAAAATCCTCTTTGAGACCCTCCACATCCTGGTCCCCAACTCTTCAGAAACAGAGTCATCTTTATTTGCCATGTATGTCCAAAAAACACACAAGGAATTTGTCAAAGTTGGAGCACTCTACGTCAACTGAGTCACTGAGTCATATATAATTGTCTTCTTCCAGCTCCTTCCCCCAGGCAAGTGCTATCGAACAATGCAAACAAAAACTAGCAGACATTCCAACACTCGTCCCGCTTACCGTTAACTTCTTAAACAGTTCACTTACAATTGCATTGTAACATGCTGCCAATTTGTCTTGAGATTGTTGTCCCATCTCTGTCGGGCCAATTATACATTATTCGTGCATTCACTGTAGTAGTCTCGCCACTCTGCACAATTTGCATATCTGTTGTTGACCAATACTGGCCACTCATGTGGTTGAGAAGTATCTGCACCATTTGCACAATGGACACTGTTCCAGATTATCGCACTACGATTCGCTTTATACTGCTTAAATTTCTCGAAGTCTCTTCACGTTTTGCACAATTGTCACTGTACCAGATTATTGCTCGATCAGTCATTTCAAATTGCTCTAAATTGCTAGAGGACTCTGCATCATTTGCACAATTGTCAAAAAATAAAAAATAACACAAAATTTGCATTGACATGACCACATTACCGCTAACCTTTCATTGCTCAGTGATTCTCTGTACTTTGGTCTCATGTGATTATGTCTCCAAAGTATTTTCTGTCAAATGGCTATCCGTTATCGCACGAGAGGGGCTCCAAGTACCGGAGACAAATTCCTTGTAT
>NW_026903681.1:0-2303 GCF_024500385.1 Phyllopteryx taeniolatus
TTTTGGATAATTGTATCTTCTTCTTTTCCTTTCGGCTTGTCCCGTTAGGGGTCGCCACAGCGCGTCATCCTTTTCCATGAGAGCCTATCTCCTGCATCCTCCTCTCGAACACCAACTGCCATCATGTCTTCCCTCACGACATCCATCAACCTTCTCTTTGGTCTTCCTCTAGCTCTGTTGCCTGGCAGCTCCATCCTCATCATCCTTCTACCAATATACTCACTCTCTCTCCTCTGGACGTGTCCAAACCATTGAAGTCTGCTCTCTCTAACTTTGTCTCCAAAACATCGAACCTTGGCTGTCCCTCTGATGAGCTCATTTCTAATTTTATCCAACCTGGTCACTCCGAGAGCGAACCTCAACATCTTCATTTCCGCCACCTCCAGCTCTGCTTCCTGTTTTCTCTTCAGTGCCACTGTCTCTAATCCATACATCATGGCTGGCCTCACCACTGTTTTATAAACTTTGCCCTTCATCCTAGCAGAGACTCTTCTGTCACATAACACACCTGACACCTTCCTCCACCCGTTCCAACCTGCTTGGACCCGTTTCTTCACTTCCTGACCACACTCACCATTGCTCTGGACAGTTGACCCCAAGTATTTAAAGTCCTCCTCCCTTGCTATCTCTTCTCCCTGTAGCCTCATTCTTCCCCCACCACCCCTCTCATTCATGCACATATATTCTGTTTTACTTCGGCTAATCTTCATTCCTCTTCTTTCCAGTGCATGCCTCCATCTTTCTAACTGTTCCTCCAGCTGCTCCCTGCTTTCATTGCAGATCACAATGTCATCTCCAAACATCATGGTCCACGGGGATTCCAGTCTAACCTCATCTGTCAGCCTATCCAACACCACTGCAAAAAGGAAGGGGCTCAGGGCTGAACCCTGATGCAGTCCCACGTCCACCTTAAATTCTTCTGTCACACCGACAGCACACCTCACTGCTGTTCTGCTGCCCTCGTACATGTCCTGTATTATTCTAACATATTTCTCTGCCACTCCAGACTTCCGCATGCAGTACCACAGTTCCTCTCTGGGTACTCTGTCATAGGCTTTCTCTAGATCTACAAAGACACAATGTAGCTCCTTCTGACCTTCTCTGTACTTTTCCATCAACATCCTCAAGGCAAATAATGCATCTGTGGTACTCTTTCTAGGCATGAAACCATACTGTTGCTCGCAAATACTCACTTCTGTCCTGAGTCTAGCCTCCACTACTCTTTCCCATAACTTCATTGTGTGGCTCATCAACTTTATTCCTCTATAGTTGCCACAGCTCTGCACATCACCTTTGTTCTTAAAAATGGGCACCAGTACACTTTTCCTCCATTCCTCAGGCATCTTCTCACGCACTAGAATTCTATTGAACAAGCTGGTCAAAAACTCCACAGCCACCTCTCCTAGATGCTTCCATACCTCCACAGGAATGTCATCAGGACCAACTGCCTTTCCATTTTTCATTCTCTTTAATGCCTTTCTAACTTCCCCCTTACTAATCATTGCCACTTCCTGGTCCACCACACTTGCCTCTTCTACTCTCCCTTCTCTATCATTTTCCTCACTCATCAACTCCTCGAAGTATTCTTTCCATCTACCTAGCACACTGCTGGCACCAGTCAACATATTTCCATCTCTATCCTTAATCACCCTAACCTGCTGCACATCCTTCCCATCTCTATCCCTCTGTCTGGCCAGCCTGTATAGATCCTTTTCTCCTTCTTTAGTGTCCAACCTGCCATACATGTCATCATATGCCTCTTGTTTTGCCTTTGCCACCTCTACCTTTGCCCTGTGTCGCATCTCAATGTATTCCTTTCGCCGCTCCTCGGTCCTCTCAGTGTCCCACTTCTTCTTAGCTAACCGTTTTCCTTGTATGATTTCCTGTACTGTGAGGTTCCACCACCAAGTCTCCTCTCCTTTCCTGCCAGAAGATACACCAAGTACTCTCCTGCCTGCCTCTCTGATCACCTTGGCTGCAGTGGTCCAGTCTTCTGGAAGCTCTTCCCGTCCACCGAGAGCCTGTATCACCTCTTCCCGAAAAGCTGCACAACACTCGTCCTGTCTCAGCTTCCACCACATGGTTCTCTTCTCTGCCTTTGTCTTCCTAATTTTCCTCCCCACCACCAGAGTCATCTTACACACCACCATCCTATGCTGTCTAGCCACACTCTCCCCTACCACTACCTTACAGTTGGTAACCTCCTTCAGATTACATCGTCTGCACAAGATGTAATCCACCTGTGTGCTTCTACCTCCGCTCTTGTAGGTCACCCTATGTTCGTGCCTCTTCTGGAAAATTTT
>NW_026903682.1:0-2301 GCF_024500385.1 Phyllopteryx taeniolatus
GCCCCGTGTTTCACAATTAGCTTTTCCTGTTGATGTCATCATATCCAATTTAGCATCCTTAAAATCTTCTGACTCGTCACTCGGAGGTTGACAACTTCCAGGAGTCTTTCTTCCGTATTAAAATTTTCTTTCAGTCGTTGATGGCGAAAATGCAATTTTATCATCTAATTTGTTAAGCTAACCTAACTTGACCACTCGTTTTCAAAAGTGATGTTCAGGTCACCTGGGACATCTCAGTGTTCTTATGTAAGGGCTAAATGAGTGTTTCTATTGGACAATGACTTCCTGATTAAATTAATTTAAAAAAATATATTTTGTGAGTCTTCATTGTTAATTAATTCATATTAAAATGTGCAAGTGCACATAATGTCAAAGAGAGAGCACTGAAGACATTCAGAATTTTTTTTTACAAATAGTGAGGAAATTAAGCAAAGAAGAAGAAGAATCACCTTAATTGTCATGAACATGCACAAAATTTGTTCTCTGCATTTTACCCATCACAATGAACACACAAACTTGTTAGTGGAACACACTGGAGCAGGGGGCAGCTGAAACGCCCGGGGAACAGTTTGGGGTATATCACTGTCTTGCTCAAGGACACCACAGCCGTGAGTCCGGGGGATGTTGGCGGATGCTCCGGTCAAGGTCTTGAATCAGAATCAGAATCATCTTTATTTGCCAAGTATGTCCAAAAAACACACAAGGAATTTTTCTACGGTAGTTGGAGCCGCTCTCGTACGACAACAGACAGTCAATTGACAGAGAACACTTTGAGACATAAAAGACATTGACAAAAAAAAACAGTCACTGAGCAATAAACTGAGCATGTTCCTAATGTTGCAAAGTCGTGACCTACTTGTACATGTACAGTATATTATATTTGTAAATGCCCTTTCAGATGAGTTTGCTGTACCACCAAAGTCATGTTGCCTGCCAAGACGTCCACCAGCCAGACTGGGCTCCTCTGTATTTGTTTAACGAGAGAACAAGGAAGCAACATTTCTTGTCACTTTTCAACTATGCTCCATGTGGGAACTTAATACGCCTGCGTACTGTACCGAAAATCAGAATAACAATGCACGTAAGTTTTTGATAGTTGTCTGCGACCCATTGAATCCCGAGAGCGACCAACCCCCGAAATGAGATTCATTGGTTTTACACTACATTCTGCACACTTCATGTCATATGATTGTTGGGTGTGCACGGTTAAGCATTTCATTACTTTGACCAAGTTGTGGGGGTGCACCGTTCCTGGAGGTACTGCAATACCAGGTCGATGCATGGAGTGGACGGTGCAAGCCCCTATTCCATCTCCCAGTTCCAAAAATCAATTTAATATATGGTCCCCGGATAGGAGACGTATCAGATATTAAACTGATAAGAACAGATCAGTATTGAGCAATTTTATTGTTACTGCCAACAGAATATTACATCAGCTCTTTAAGTAGGGAGCACAGTTTTATCTTTCACATCAATTAAACATTGAAATGAGGGCAAAATAAATTACAGAAGCCATAGAAAAGTTGTTTAAAATTCTACACTGTAATAATTATCCATCCATCCATTTTCTGAGCCACTTCTCCTCACTAGGGTCGCGGGAATGCTGGAGCCTATCCCAGCTATCGTCGGGCAGGAGGCGGGGTACACCCTGAACTGGTTGCCAGCCAATCGCAGGGCAATTTGTAACTTATTTCTGAATAATTGGTAAAGTCTTCAGTGGTCTCTGACATTATGTCCACTTGCACATTTTAATATGAATTCATTAACAATGAATAATCACAAAAAATACATATTTTTAGCATTTTATAATTAAGTTATTGTCCAATAGCAACACTTATTTAGCCTTTACGTAAGAAAGCTGAGATCTCCCAGGTGACCTGAGCATCACTTTGGAATACGAGCGGTCAAGTTAGGTAAGATGAACAAATTAGATGACAAAATTGCATTTTCGCCATCAACAACTGAAACAAAATGTTAATACAGACTCCTCTAAGTTGTCAATCTCCTTCGAGTGACCAGTCATAAGATTTTAAGGAAGCAAAATTGGATATGTCACTTCACATCAATAGGTAAAGCTAATTGCGAAACACGGGGCCTACTCGTGACCATACATTTCCTTAAGACTATTATACTATACTACATACTATATATGACAACCAGACTAAATTTGTTTACGAATATGGATTTTCTTTTTCTGTTGTTGTGTGTTGTCAAGTAATAATGGCTGATTATAGTTAAGTACTTCACTAGTGGTTGGTTTTGCGTTCACTCTGTCCTTTTTTGCATTAATTCTTGGGCAGG
>NW_026903683.1:0-2299 GCF_024500385.1 Phyllopteryx taeniolatus
GAGAATACCAACAATGCAGCCCTATGGGGGGCACAAGTCAGTGCAAACTGTAGGCCGGTCCCAAGCCCGGATAAATGCAGAGGGTTGCGTCAGGAAGGGCATTCGGCTTAAAACCTTGCCAAACAAATATGAGCGTTCATCCAAAGAATTCCATACCGGATCGGTCGTGGCCCGGGTTAACAACGTCCGCCACCGGCGCTGTCAACCTGCAGGGCGCTGTTGGAAATTCAGCTACTGTGGGTCGAAGTCAAAGAAGAAGAAGAAGAGGTGGAAAGCGGCTTCTTCGGCAGAAAGAGAAGAGGAAAACACAGAGCCTAGAACTGAATGTGGGGACTTTGAATGTTGGGACTATGACAGGAAAATCTCGGGAGTTGGTTGACATGATGATTAGGAGAAAGGTTGATATATTGTGTGTCCAGGAGACCAGGTGGAAAGGCAGTAAGGCTAGAAGTTTAGGGGGAGGGTTTAAATTATTTTACCATGGTGTAGATGGGAAGAGAAATGGAGTCGGGGTTATTTTAAAAGAAGAGTTGGCTAAGAATTTCTTGGAGGTGAAAAGAGTATCAGATCGATTGATGAGGCTGAAATTTGAAATTGAGGGTGTTATGTGTAATGTGATTAGTGGCTATGCCCCACAGGTAGGATGTGACCTAGAGGTAAAAGAGAAATTCTGGAAGGAGCTAGATGATGTAGTTCTGAGCATCCCAGACAGAGAGAGAGTCGTAATTGGTGCAGATTGTAATGGACATGTTGGTGAAGGTAATAAGGGTGATGAAGAAGTGATGGGTAAGTACGGTATCCAGGAAAGGAACTTGGAGGGACAGATGGTGGTAGACTTTGCAACAAGGATGCAAATGGCTGTAGTGAACACTTTTTTCCAGAAGAGGCACGAACATAGGGTGACCTACAAGAGCGGCGGTAGAAGCACACAGGTGGATTACATCTTGTGCAGACGATGTAATCTGAAGGAGGTTACCAACTGTAAGGTAGTGGTAGGGGAGAGTGTGGCTAGACAGCATAGGATGGTGGTGTGTAAGATGACTCTGGTGGTGGGGAGGAAAATTAGGAAGACAAAGGCAGAGAAGAGAACCATGTGGTGGAAGCTGAGACAGGACGAGTGTTGTGCAGCTTTTCGGGAAGAGGTGATACAGGCTCTCGGTGGACGGGAAGAGCTTCCAGAAGACTGGACCACTGCAGCCAAGGTGATCAGAGAAGCAGGCAGGAGAGTACTTGGTGTATCTTCTGGCAGGAAAGGAGAGAAGGAGACTTGGTGGTGGAACCTCACAGTACAGGAAATCATACAAGGAAAACGGTTAGCTAAGAAGAAGTGGGACACTGAGAGGACCGAGGAGAGGCGAAAGGAATACATTGAGATGCGACACAGGGCAAAGGTAGAGGTGGCAAAGGCAAAACAAGAGGCATATGATGACATGTATGGCAGGTTGGACACTAAAGAAGGAGAAAATGATCTATAGAGGCTGGCCAGACAGAGGGATAGAGATGGGAAGGATGTGCAGCAGGTTAGGGTGATTAAGGATAGAGATGGAAATATGTTGACTGGTGCCAGCAGTGTGCTAGGTAGATGGAAAGAATACTTCGAGGAGTTGATGAATGAGGAAAATGATAGAGAAGGGAGAGTAGAAGAGGCAAGTGTGGTGGACCAGGAAGTGGCAATGATTAGTAAGGGGGAAGTTAGAAAGGCATTAAAGAGAATGAAAAATGGAAAGGCAGTTGGTCCTGATGACATTCCTGTGGAGGTATGGAAGCATCTAGGAGAGGTGGCTGTGGAGTTTTTGACCAGCTTGTTCAATAGAATTCAAGTGCGTGAGAAGATGCCTGAGGAATGGAGGAAAAGTGTACTGGTGCCCATTTTTAAGAACAAAGGTGATGTGCAGAGCTGTGGCAACTATAGAGGAATAAAGTTGATGAGTGTTAAATATATTCTAGAAGTTATCATTTATTTGCTTAGCTTGCATTAGTATTATGGACGATTTTAGATGTCTCGCCTTCGAAAAGATGACTCAGCATCATCCGATGGAAGGGCGCCTGGACCAAGGACGTGATCGGATGTGGTCGGGGACGTGACAGGTGTTGGTCCAATGTTTTGTGTTGTGTCTTATTGTTTAGAACATTATGTCTGGGAAAAACCCTCCTATTTTCAAATAAATGCAGGAGCGACGGGAGAGATTGGTTAGAGCGTGTTGAGAGGCTGTGATCTGAACAATCTCCCATACGCCCTCCTCATGAGAAAAAGAAACCAGCGTCTTCATTCCTTTTGTGTCTATTTTTTATAATGTTG
>NW_026903684.1:0-2292 GCF_024500385.1 Phyllopteryx taeniolatus
ATCAGATTCAGAATCAGAATATCTTTATTTGCCAAGTATGTCCAAAACACACAAGGAATTTGTCTCCGGTAGTTGGAGCCGCTCTAGTACAACAGACAGTCAATTTACAGAACACTTTGGAGAATAAAGACATTGACAAAAAACAACAACAAACAACAATTGTGCAAAAAGATGCAGAGTCCTCAGTTCGAATGGCTAATATCGCAATAGTCCGGTGCAATGACCATTGTGCAAAGGGCACTGAGACTTCAAGGAGTGTATGCGGTTTAAAGTGACGAGTACTGCGATAATCTGGGACAATGGTTGTGCAAATGTTACAGATACTCCTCAATCAGTGTGCAAATGGAGCAGATGCTACTCTGGCATGAGTGGCCACTATATGCAAATAGTGCAGCACGGCGAGACAACTACAGTGAGTGCACGAGTAATACATAATACAGAAATGTGACAACGAACTCAAGTCAAAAAATTGCCAGCTTGTTGTAATGGAATTGTAAGTTAGCTGTTCTAGAAGTTGATTGCAAGAGGGAAGAAGCTGTTGGAATGTTACTAGTTCTAGTTTGCATTGATCGTTAGCGCCTACCTGAGGGAGGAGAGATGGAAGAGCTGGTGACAGGTGGGGTGCGTCCGAGAGATTTTGACACGACTTGTCTTAGTTCTGGCAGCGTGCAAGTCTCAAGGGTGGGCTAGCGCGTTCGACAATCTTCAGCAGTTTTGATTGTCAGTTGCAGTCGGAGTTTGTCCTTTTTTGTAGCAGCACCAAACAGACTGTGTGATGGAAGACACAGGACTGATTCGATGACCGCTGTGTAGAACTGTCTCAGCAGCTCGGTGGCAGGCCATGCTTCTCAGAAGCCGCAGGAAGTACATCCTCTGCTGGCCTTTTTGGGACGGAGTTGATTGGTGGTCGCCACTTCAGGTCAGGGAGATTGTAATCCCAGGAACTTGAAGGTCTCGACGGTTGTACACAAGGCAGCGGACAGCGTGAGGGCGACTGTGGCGAAGGATGCCTCCTGAAGTCCACGATCATCTTACAGTCTTGAGCAGTGTTCAGCTCAGGTTGTGTCGGCGCACCACAGCTCAGCGCTCCGCTCTGTCGATATGCAGACTCGTCACCGTCCTTGATGAGGCCGATGACAGTGGTGTCATCTGCTAAACTTCGGAGTTTGACAGTCGGGTTCGCTGAGGTGCAGTCGTTACGTGTAGAGAGAGAAGAGCAGCGGAGAGAGGACACAACCTTGGGGCGCCCCAGTGCTGATGCTGCGTGTGGATGAGGTGGCCTCCCCAGCCTGACCTGCTGTGTCCTGCCCGTCAGAAAAGCTGTAAATCACTGGCAGATGGCAGGTGAGACGCTGAGTGGAGAAGCTTGGATGAAAGGAGTCAGGGATGATGGTGTTGAACGCTGAGCTGAGTCACAACCAGGTATCCTCGCGTATGTCCCGCACTGTCGAGGTGTTCTAGGATGAAGTGCAGTCCCATGTTGACTGCATCCTCCGCAGATCTGTTCTCCATCCATTTTCTTAGCCGTTCCTCCTCACTAGGGTCGCAGGCGTGCTGGAGCCTATCCCAGCTGTATCGGGCAGGAGGCGGGGACACCCTGAACTGTTGCCAGCCAATCGCAGGGCACATAGGAAAACACATTCGCCTCACAGTCATGCCTACGGGCAATTTAGAGTTCCAATTAATGCATGTTTTTTGGGATGTGGGAGGAAACCGGAGTGCCCGGGAGAAAACCCACGCAGGCACGGGGAGAACATGCAAACTCCACACAGGCGGGGCCGGGGATTGAACGGGTCCTCAGAACTGTGAGGCTGACGCTCTAACCACAGTGAAATACAGTTCTGTCATCTATCGTGTAGGTCTATATCGCTCATTTGAGACTTGGTTTGAATATTGATTTCTCTCCACTTGCAATGTGTTGTAAAAACTGCCTGTAAACAATAGACCTTGTTATTATTAAGACATTTAATGAAAAAAAACGAATGTAGTCGAGTTCATTATAGTTAACACATTTAGTTTTAATTGCCCAAAAGTTGCACAATTTGGCCTTTAACTAATGGCTAGTTAGATAAATTAAATTATGTACTTTATTATTCTCTTTTGGGAAATTGAAGATATGCAAGTCCTGAATTAATCATGCAAAGCTTCAATATTATCTGTTACAATCTTATATCAAATCATTCATGATGCGAGTATCCCTGCTACTGTGAGCTAATGCAAAGAAGAAACCAGACAGCGTTTTATGTTTCATATTTTATAAAATATATCAAATTAGTCCACTGTATTAGCCCT